>NC_034609.1:49958683-50032243 GCF_900095145.1 Mus pahari
CAGTGATCCCATGTCTGTGAATGGGCAGAGGTGACAGGAAGATGGGCCCTCTGGTGGGTCAGGAAATATCAGTGCAGTGGCAGAAGCGGGTTGAAGCTGAAAGGAGCCAGTGTGAACTGACTTATCAGAAGCAGCTATGGACTGGGGAGACACTCAGTATGTAAAGTGCTTGCTTACACAAGTACAAGGACCCACGTTGAGATCTCTAGTACCCACACAGAAGCCAGATGTGGCACTTTATATCTATAATCCAAGTACTTGGGATAGAGACAGGAGGATCCCTGGGGCCCACTAGCTATGCAACCTGACTAAATCAGCAAGCACCGGGTTCCCTGAGAAGCCCTGTCTGGAGGCATAAGGTGGAGAAAGGTAAAAGGTGGCTGGTATCACCCTCCACATGAGAGCAGACTCTGCACTCGAACTGCAGGACCAGGAATAACTCCGAGTTGTGTCCTGTAATGCCTCCGACTGACAGGAGCAACTGAGACCCTGGGCAATGGCTAATGACCTCCCCTGAACAGCAGGGTGGTTCATCATCCTGGCTGCTACCCAAGTCCTAAAGGCTCCTGAGTCAGCACCCCTTCCTCCAGGAGGTTCCTGTGGCCTGTGGCCCCATAGGTGCTGGGGTTTGCTTAACAGCCCTCCTGACATCATGAGAAGCTGGGAAACAAGTCTTTTCTTGGTTCTCTGAAGTCACTGGAAGCCACCAGAATGGTTGGTGACATGGACACTCTAAGTCAGCATCTTAGTCACGCAAGGTAACGGCTGAGAGAGTTTGTTTTCACTTCCCTGAGACTAGGAGGCACATGTGTAAACACAGGCCTGAAAGGGCCCTTGTTCCTAGTCCGTGCGGTCCCATCTTCCAGCTCAACCTCTGCCTGTCTGCCGCCAACACCCAGGGCTCCGGTTGCAGCTCCTTACAGTATGAAATGGCCCTGGGGACTGAGGCCAGGGCAGGAGGCCACTGTCAAATCTGGAAGGCTGACCCTGGGTCCAGATGCAGGTTATTTTTACAACAGCCTCTGACCCCAGACACCCTGCCAACTCCCCTTACACTCTGCTCCCACCTGTGGGCTCTCTGTCACTGTCAGCCTCTGGGTGTCTAGGATCCTTCACACCAGACTCCCTGTCACTCAGTTGCTCAGTGCTGAAAGTCAGGTGGAACAAGGAGCATGGGATGCTCTCTGGACCTCTGTGGAATCTCTACGGTGGATGTGGGCACCAATCCGGAAAAGTTCCCGGGGGCCACCACTCGAGACTCCGGAGAGATGGTTTCTGGGGAAAGAGCTGTGTGCAAGCATTTTAGACTTTGGTCCACTCAGCATTTCAAAATCCTGAAATGTGGCTCTACGGAATTCCCAATGCTGAGATCATCGCCCAGCACTTCAGAGAGGGTCTATGTTTGGAGGGGGGGGGGGTCTTCAACTCAATGACTAAGTTAAAATGAGGTCATTAGGGTAGGTCTCCTGTCTATGTAAACGTGGTAGGGACTCTTATCTGGAGAAATTCGAGACAGGGATGTGGTTTAGGTTCTTGGTTCCATCCCCAGTACAGAGAGAAAATGGAGGTAGAGAAGTAGACATTCACAAAGAAGGACAACCACCTATAGTCACAGGAGCCAAGGAGATAGGACTCAGAAGAAATCAGACCTACTAGAACTCCAAGATGTCTCAACAGGCAAAAGCAACTGATGGAGCCTATGATGTAATCAGTCACCCCCCCCCAAGTTGTCCCCCGACCTCTACCCATGTGCAGCGGCACACATGCCCACACTTGAACACGTGACATTCACCCAGTAATAGTAATAATAAATTCAATTAAAAATTCTCAAAAAGAAACCAAGCCTTCTCTTATAGTTTAGATATGGGTACATCCCCACAGGGCTCATGAGTTTGAATTCTTGGTCCCAGCTGATGGCACTGCTGTAGGAGACCCTTTAGGACAAGTGGTCTAGATGACAGGTGAAGGGCCAGAGATAGAAGGCAAGATGACTAAAGGCTGCATTTGCTTCCAGTCTCTTTCTGATTCCTGATCCACCAAGACAGAACAAGCGACCTCACTGAGCTCCTGCCACCAGTGAACGGAGCCAAATCCTTTCCCGCTATGACAAACTACATATACCCTTAAGTTGTAAGACAGAGACCTCCCCCTGGTCCCCCATGTCACTTGCTTCTACCAGATATTTGGACACAGCAATGAGAAAAAGTAATGAATATACCTGTGACCTCTCTACCCCAGATTTCAGCTCCCAGGACTTAAGACACGGGGTGTCATGGCAATCCTGGAAGACAAATATAGACACACTCACTGAGGGAAGAGGGAAGCCTGTGGGGAATGGACAACAGCAGCAACAGCAGAGTCTCCTGTGGCTCTAAGGCCAACCCTGACTTCAAGAACTTGAGACTTGTTGAAAGGAACCCAACTGTTTGATGGTGAATGTGGAGGCTTCAATATAGTGTCATCTTTATATTACCTAATACTGTGCACACACACACACACACACACACACACACGTACACACACACATACCACACACAAATTCACATACACACATGTGCACATACATATATGCACCCATATATATACACATACATATACACATATACACGTACATATATGCACACATGTATATACACATGCACACACATATACACATGCACACATGTACACACATGCATACACACACCCATATTCAGAGAGAAAGATACTAAAGGACCAAAATGCTACCAGAAGGCTTAGTTGTTCAACAGCAGCAGGGAAGGGCAGAGGTCAGAGCCTCTGGGTAGGGTGACACTTTGTCTGCTCTACAGTGACTCCATTCACTCTGAGGACAGGGACCCAGAAATAAGGAATCCTTGAAGGTAACTGTTTTAGAAATATCCTGTTTTGAGCCTGGCCTGGAAGAATAGGGTTTGTCATCCCCATTACCCAGGAAACTGGAGGCTTAAAAGTTTAAGGCCTGTCTGGGCTACAGAGTGAGTTCAAGACCAGCCTGGCAATTTAGTGAGACAGGGTTCTATAGATTGACTTGAGAAAAACAAGCTTACGGGAAACATCTAGGGGAAGATCTGATGTGGTCCCCACCACACAGATGATAGTCAAAGGATCACCAAGCTGTTGGCCATGTCTGTCCCAGACTTCTGGACAGATAACAGGTTACACATTCTCCCTTTGAAGGAACAACTCTATGGGTTAACGGTCCAGGTTCCCTACAGCTTATCTGTGAGCACGAGGACCTCTGTGCCTCCTACAGTTGCCTGGGGTATTTGAGGCCAAGTTGGCTCAACGCCCAATACATCAGGGGTAAGGGGGACCTTGTTGAAGGATTCTAAAGGACCAAGTTGTGAGGAGCGATGTCAGGAGCCTGCATTAGAAGACTCAACGTTGCAGAATTTTGGATTATCTCCAAATAAACCTGCAGGTCTTGAGCAGGAGTTTGGAACAGCCAGAAGTACTGAGGTGTGTTAGGGCTAAGGAGACGTGGGTGAAGGAGTTGGTTGGGGACTCTTAGAAAAACCCAAGGAAATGAACATGACTCCTCTCATCTTCTCTGAAGGCGTCTAGTTTTAGGTGATTTCTTCGGTGCTTTTATCTACAGGCTCCTGTGTTTTTGTTACAAAGTCTTTCTATAATCTTGGTCCTGTGTAGTTTCCTGAAGACTTGCCCTTTCACCAAGTGTCACCTCTGTATGAAGGAACAGCAGACTCTGGAACCAGACCAAGACTCCCACAGTCAGGCAAAGAAGGAGTTGGTTCATGTATGACGTGTCTTCATCTGCCCATGCTCCCATGCTTGGTCATCAGAGATGTGGTTGCTCAAATCTCTGGAGGCTGGAAGCCTGATGTCAACGTTTCTTCAAGGTTCCTTTCTCCAGAGGCCTCTTGCTGTTACTTACAGGTGGCGGTTTTCTCCTCAAGTCTTTACATGATCATCCCTGTATATGTCTTTGTCCTAATCTTATGTGTGTGTGTGTTTGGAGGGAGGCTCATGTTGGTGTGGGTGTGTGAATATATGCATGAAGGTATCTGTGTACATGTGATCACATGTATATGGAAGCCAGAGGACAAATATGTGTTCCTCAATTGCTTGCCACCTCAAATTTTAAAGATAATATTCTCTCTGTCTCTCTCTCTGTCTCTCTCTCTCTCTGTGTGTGTGTGTGTGTGTGTGTGTGCTCTCATACATGTAAATGCAGAGCCCACAGATGCAAACAGGGGTGTCTGGTATCCTGGGCTAAACTTCCCAATGTGGGTGCTGGAAATGGAATTCAGGTCCTCTATTAGACAAGGAAATGTTCCTAAATATTGAATCAGCTCTCCAGGCCCATCTTAGTTTTTGAGATAAGGTCTCTCACTGAACCTGGAGCTCATCAGTCCAACCAGACAATGAACTCTAACTGGGTAAGGAACTTCAGTGACCCACCTGTCTCTGCCCACCCCTGGGGTTACAAACACATGCTGCCATCCCTGGGGTTTGGGAATTCACGCTTAGGTCCTCACACTTAAACAACAGGCACTTGGGGACCGAAAGCATCTCCTGAACCCCTGAACTCATTTCTCACAAGGACAGCAGTCAGACTGGGTTAGGATGATCACTGCTAACCACAATTCAATGTGATCGCTCCTTTCAAACCCTGTCTCAGTGTAGTCACATGCTGAGACAGCAGTTGTGAATTTAGACCCCTTATCCTTCTTGCTGCTGTAGCCAAACACATCACAAAGCAACCTAAGTAAGGGAGGAAGTGGGTTTTGTTGTTGTTTTTGGGATTTTGGCTCATGCTTTGTGGGAAGGCACACAGTCCATCACGACAGGCCAAGTCTGGCAGGGGGAGCATAAGACAGGAGCTCCTCACATCCCAGCAGACCAGGAAGCACAGAATGGTCGGGAAGCAGAGTCAGGCTAGGACTCCCCAAAGGCCCACTTTCTCCAGGTAGAGCTCACCTCCCCAAACAATCCTGCTCGCTGGGGACCAAGAATTCAAATGTATGAACGAACTTATGTGGACATTTTACATTCAAATCATAGCAGAGCTTATAAATATCAGGGGTGGGAGTGGGATCTAGTTATACCATAGAGCTTAGAAGCCCTAGATGTGAACTTCTCTGCAGAACCAGCCCTGGCTAAACCCTGGGGGAGGAGATGGCACAGGGTCCTTCTCTCCCAAGGGAATCTTGTTCTTCCATGACTGTCATCCTTCCAGCACTATCCAGGTGATTTGAGTGACAAGTGGAGACAGGAAGAGCACTGCCCGTTCCCTTGAGCTTCTGTTGACCCTGATCCATCTAGAGTCACTTCTCCTTACCTTCAGAGGAAGTCTCTCTCCACTGAGTGTCTGCGCCAACTCAGAGGAAAAGGAGCCACAGCAGCACACTGGACCACTGAAGGGACGCCCATGTGACCTTAGGGCTTTATTTTTAGCTAGCTTGTGACATACCACCTTTCACTGCCTCCCACCCTCTCTGTACACCACACATGGTACAGTCATCTGGCCTCACCCGACAGTGGGTTCAATGGAAAAAGTGCAGACTGAGGGACTGGCCCTGCTGTGACTCACATATCTGCTGTCTGCTACTGTGTGACCTTGCCTAATCTTTGTGGGCCTCGGTTTTACCGTGTGTGTGTGTGTGTGTGTGTGTGTGTGTGTGTGTGCGTAGTAATACACAATATAGACTGTAGACAACATGGTCAATCTCAGGGTCACTGGAAGGAAATCTTGGAATCACATATATTAAATGTCTTGCCTGGTATTAGGAGCAGAATCACGTCCCCATTAAATTCCCATGTTGATGTCTTAAGACAGTATCTTTAAAGGAGTAATTGAAATTGGGTATGGGTGTGGTAGCACACCCCAGCATTCAGGAGGCAAAGGCAAAAGGATCACCATGAGTTTGAAGCTAGCCTAGGTTACATAGCAAGAATATTTCAAAATTAGAATGAGGCCCTCAGCAACCTGACTGCATTCCTCATAAGAAAAGGGAAGGAAGACACAGGTTGTCTTAATTAGGGGTTTTACTGTGAACAGACACCATGACCATGCAAGTCTTATAAAGGACAACATTTAATTGGGCCTGGCTTATAGGTCAGAGGTTCAGTCCATTATCATCAAGGCAGGAGCATGGCAGAGTCCAGGCAGGCATGTTACAGGAGGAGCTGAGAGTTCTACATCTTCATCTGAAGACTGCTAGCAGAATACTGACTTCTAGGCAGCTAGGATGAGGGTCTTAAAGCCCATGCCCACAGTGTCACACCTACTCCAACAAGGCCACACCTCCAAATAGTGCCACGCCCTGGGCCAAGCATATTCAAACCATCACACAGGTGTACATAGAGGCCAGATGTAGACACAAGGACACCACAGTTAGTATCAAGGGGGCCTCAAGAGAACCAATCAGCTCTGCCGACACTCTGATGGTGGATTCCCAATGCCCAGAAGTATGATGGGATATATGTATCTGTGTGTCTGTCTGTCTGTGGGTTTGTGTACATCAGCGCAGTGCCCATGGAAGTCCGAGAAAGTGCCATATCCACTGGAGCTGGAATTATAGGCAGCTGTGAGTCACCTGGCTCAAGTACCAAGAATCAACTGCATGAGTGGTGTGTGCATTTTAAAGCTCTGAGACATCGATGCTTGCTTTTTAAGTTACCTGGGTCTATGCAGTCTTGCTATGGGAGCCTTAGTACCTAATGCAGTCTGATCATGCTGAAGGGAAGCTGCCTCTCAGATTGTCCCCAGATCTCCCTCAGTTACCCAAATAAAAGGCACCAGACAAGACCCTCATTTAAAGCAACGGTAAATTGGTTCAGAGAACCAAGAATCCAATGAGGACCAAGAGCTAGCTTGATTGGTCAAGTGCCTGTCACTCAAGGACGAGGATCTGAGATCAATTCCCAGTACTCACATTTAAAAAAAAAAAAAAAAAAGCTGAGTGCGGTGATGACTCCTGTGCTAGGGAGGTAGAGATCAGCCTAGCCCAGAGAAGCTCACTAGCCAACCGCCTAAACTGCTGGGTGATTTCCAGGCCAGTGAGAGACCCTGTCTCAGAACAAAAAGGTGACTGGTGCCTGTGATGTAACACCTGAGGTTATCCTCTGCACACATGCATCTCACCTGCACACATGCCTCTCACCTGCACACATGCCTCTCACCTGCACACATGCCTCTCACCTGCACACATGCATCTCACCTGCACACATGCCTCTCACCTGCACACGTGCCTCTCACCTGCACATGTGCATCTCACCTGTACACGTGCATCTCACCTGCACACGTGCTTCTTACCTATACACGTGCCTCTTACCTGCACATGTGCATCTCATCTGAACACATGCATCTCACTTGCACATGTGCCTCTTACCTGCACATGTGCATCTTACCTGAACACATGCATCTCACTTGCACATGTGCCTCTTACCTGCACATGTGCATCTCACCTGAACACATACATCTCACCTGCACACATGCCTCTTACCTGCACATGTGCATCTCACCTGAACACATGCATCTCACCTGCACATGTGCCTCTTACCTGCACATGTGCATCTCACCTGAACATGTGCATCTCACCTGCACACATGCATCTCACGTGCACATGTGCTTCTTACCTGCACACATGCTTCTCACCTGCACATGTGCATCTCACCTGCACACGTGCATCTCACCTACACACATGCTTCTCACCTGCACATGTGCCTCTTACCTGCACACATGCTTCTCACCTGCACATGTGCATCTCACCTGCACATGTGCCTCTTACCTGCACATGTGCCTCTTACCTGCACATGTGCTTCTCACCTGAACACGTGCATCTCACCTGCACACGTGCCTCTTATCTCCACACATGCCTCTGCACTCATGCATGTGCACCCACACATACAAAAGGTAAGAGACTAGGAGAAGACTTGAAGTTTGTGTTCGGTCATTGATGGAAGGCTTGGAGTGATAGAAACATCTCAAAAAAGAAAGTAGCAACCCAGACACTCTGTAAGACCCTTGAGTGAGCTCAGCTTTGATGACTGCCATTTTGAACATCTTTGACGCTTCTTAGCTCCTCTTTTAGAAGATGCAGTTTCCCCCGTGGAACTCTGGGAATGAAGGTTACCACATCCAGCCCTGTACACCAGTTTAGGGATTTAGCCCAAGGCTGGTACTTTAAAAAAAAAAAAAAAAAAAAATCCTTCCTTTAGCCTCCCAGACAGGCTGCTCATTTCCATTGCTAAGGGGGAGGAAGAGGTAAAGGGATTATTATCTGAACATTCCAGGGCCTCCAAACAAATCTGTTCCTCCCTCTAATGCCCCCCCAGCTCCCCAAAAAGCTGGACTGAGTTTTAAAACGTAAGTGTGTTTTGTTCCCAAGCCAGCTTGTCCGTCTCCGCGGCACTCATACGTGCATGGCCTCCTTATCAAGTGACAGTCTGCTAAGTCACAGAGCAGGAGGGTTCTGGTTCAGCACACCTCATGAGCTGCAAGCCCCGAGAAGGATGTCTGTGTCTGCCTTGCTTGTCATTAGCATCTCATGGTCACATGGCAATGCCTGCGTCATTCAACCACTGGCAAAGAAAACAGAATGAGGTCAGCCACGAGGGAGAACAAACGGTATAGCTCAAGGAGCACAGATGCAAGCCTGGAAACTTGGCGGGGGGGGGGGCAGGCTTGTGAGGGGGTGAGTTGTGGCTGATCACAGCCTCCCAGTGGTCCCTCTCTGTGTTCCCTGGTGTTTGCACAGCCTAGGTTACAAACCTGGGCATCATCACCACCGATATCCCCATAGTAAAGGTGACAGACTGGACAGAGCATGCCACATCCCTTGCAGCAGGGTAAGAAACAGTCTAAAGTCTGGAGCCGCCATGCACCCTCCCCCACCCTTGTAGAATGGAAGGTGCCAGCCACTTGGGGATCAGAGTTTGAAGGGAGGATCTTCTGAGGAATGTGTCTGTGAGAAATCCATGTTCCCTGGAGGGAAGTGGGGACTGTCCCTGCACAACAGACTGTGGCAGAGTTTACCCCAGGATGCCCTTTAATGAGAGCAGAGAAGACTAGGCCCTTTGCCAGCCAGGACCTCAGAGTCTAAATTGGGTTGCAGTAGACTGGCAAAGGTCCTTAAAGATTATCCCCTGTAAATGTGAGGGGGGGGGTCTGGTTGGGGTTTTGTTTGTTTGGTTGGTTGGTTGGTTGGTTTTGTTTTTTAAAGAAATGGGTCTTTGCAAATATGATTAAGGACTGTGAGATGGAGCAGTTATCCCAGGTGTCCCACAACTGAGAAGGGCAAAAGCCCCCATATACAATCACTTGTGTACTTAAAAGACAGAGGCCAAGTGTATCAATTACTTCCTTAGTTGCTGTGACAGAATTCCTGCTTCGGCGAGGAAAGGTTTATTCTGGCTCACAGTCAAGAGGATACAATCCACCACAGAGGGGAAGGAGAGCAGGAGGCAGAGGTGGCCAGTCACATCCCACGGGCAGTCAGAAACATCACAGCGAGAGGCCTCTGAAGAAAGGAACCTTGCAGAAACGTTGACCTCGGCCTTCCAGCCTCCAGAGCTTCGAGCAAGCAGGTCTCTGTTGACCAAGCATGGGAGCCTGGGCAGATGAAGACACCTCATACATAAAGTGGGTAGCTCATAAGACTCAAATTCCACCACCACTCCCCACTCTGGCCAAGCCACTTCCTCCAGCTAGGCTGCTCTACCTTCTGAAGTTTTCACACCTCCCAAACAGCGCCATCTGTAGGCAACCAAGTGTTCAAACACATGAGCCTGGGGAAAGCGGTTTACAACCAAATCCACACACATCCAAATACACACACGTGGTTGAAGAGCTGAGGCCGCAAACTAAGCAAGGGCAGACAACGCCCCGCCCCACCCCCAGCTGGAAGGGATCAAAAGTGGATCCTTCCCTGGATCCTTGGAGGGAATGGAGTTTCGTGGACACGGCCAAATGGAAGTGCCGTCAGACTTCTGGCCTCCAGAACCGCGAGAGGACGAACTTCTCTCTGAAGGTATCAAGCTTATGTCTCTTTGTGACAGCAGTCAAGAGGACTTTATACAGAAGCTGACGACTACCTGCTTGAGTGTCAGAGCCAGAAGCAAGTGTCCAGTTGGGCCAATTTCTGCCTCAGTGCTTTGTCAGGACCAGTCTAGCCCGGGTCTGGGTCAAGAGAGAGAGCGCTAGTATGGACCACCGAGTGCCTGAGTCATGGAGCTCCCAGAAAAAGCAGAAACCCCACAGGGAGGAACTATGGGTAAGCCCTGTCTAGAGACCCAGACCTACCATCCCAGCTACTGGGGAGGCTGAGGCAGGAAGAAAATGAACACAAAGCATACTTGGGCTACAGAGTGCATTCAAGGACAGCCCAATAAGACTTTGTTTCAGAAAGTGAAAGAAAGGCTGGTAATACCAGACAGTGGCAGAGCCCTTGCCTGGCCAAAGACCTGGGCTCCGTTCCCAGCACAGGAAGAAGCTGAAGGTAGAAAAAGTCTCAAGTGGCCACACAGAAGGGGGTTAGAGAAGAACCAGGGCCAGCTATCAGTTCAGCCATACTCAAAATTGCTAACCCCTCCAAACCCTCTCCACTACCACTCCCCAACCTCATAGGACTGCCCCGGCCCTTTGGCCCCTTGCCTACCTCCAACCTTGTAAGCAGGGACATGGGAAACAGAGCCAGACAAGAAGGGGTTGGGGGACAACCAGCCTTGCCCCTTTCCCATGCAGGCCTAAGCAGGCTCAGCTGCAGCAGGGAAGGGAATGAGATGTTAAAATTTAGAGTTTTGACAAACATCTTGGCCCAAACACTGAAATTCCGAGTTGGGACTGTTTTCCATTTAAAGTGACCACTGGCCAGGCTGTTTCCTAAGAGCTGCAGAAAAGTGTGAGCCTGCCAGGTTTTTCCAGCCTCGAGCAAGGGAACGCGAATTTGGCTGGCTGGATCTTAAAGGAAAATAAGGAAGAAAAGCAGAGATAGCCTTCCAAGAGCTTGGAACTGGGGTTGTTCAGCCTGCTGGCCACACAGAGCCCAGTGAAAACAGCTCAGCTTCTCAGTGGAGCAGAGAGTAGCCGAGTTCTTGTGAAGGGGAAAAAAATGCAAATTTGTTTTCAGTATCGCTTACAAGCTTCCTGAGTGGAGCCCTTGGCCTGGCATGGCTCGCATTGACGTCAGCCGAGTTCACCATATCAAGACAGCTGTAGCTCCTGCCTGGCGGAGACCCCAGGGACAGAAAACACATTGGCTTTGTTTCATGGGAGATTAAAAACATTTGCTGCCTGGGTCATAATTCACAAGCCCTGTTATCACTGGGGCCAGGAATGCTGAGCAGAAAAAAATATATATATATATATTTAAAAGTACCACCCCACGTCAAAACCAAGGGGAGGCAGGCCAGGTAGTGCAGGCTGTCGTCCAATTACTTGGGAGGCTGAGGAAAGAAGATCATAAGTTCAAGGCCAGGCTGGACCATGTGCAGAATGAGCTCTCAGTCAGCTTAGGCAATTTATAGAGCCAAAACTCACAGACTAAAAACAGAGAGTAAGGAGCGCTGGGTATTGCCTCACACCACAGAGCTGAGTTACACCTCAGAATCACAGAGTTGGGGGTGTAATGTGGTGGACACCCTGGGGAGGCCTCAGAGACAGGGATCATGGCCAGACCTGGGCACTCTATCCTTGCTTCTCTCCTGAAGGTAATGTGAGAGAGTGTGTTGAGGTATGTTCAGGGCTCTTGGAAACCCATCTGAAATGCAAGCTCCCTGTCTCCCTGGAACGCACGAGGAGGACCAGGTGTGGGCAGTCTAACCCAGGGAACCCCTAGCTTCTGGACTCCCAGGAAATGTTAACAAGGAGGGACAGACGGAGCAGATGGTGGCAATACTGAGACATGGCCTGCCCCTGGGTCATCAGACGATAGAGCCCCTACATCGGCTTTGAACTTGTAGTGTGTGTGAAAGAGAGAGAGAGAGAGAGAGAGAGAGAGAGAGAGAATGTGTATGTGCATGTGTATGAGAGTATGTGAGGGAGTATGTACATAAGTGTGTGTATGTGTATTGAGTGTGTGTTTGTGTGTATGTGCTTGTGCATACACATGTGTGTAAAGTGTGTGAGGGAGCGAGTATATGAGTGTGTGACTGTGTGTGACTATACATGTGTGTGTACATGTGTGAGAGAGTGTACATGTGATGTGTGTGCATGTGTGAGTATACATCTGTGTATGAATGTATGTGTGTGAATGTGTGCATAAGTGTGTGTGTATACGTGTGTGAGAGTGTGTGCATGGTGTGTATACATGTACATGAGTGTATATGTATGTGTGTATGTGTGTGCATGTATGAGTATGCATGTATGAGTGTTTGTGCATATGTGTGCACATGTGCATGAATGTGCATGTGTATATGTATGTGAGTGTATATGTGTGAGTGTATATGCATAAGTATATGTGTGTGTGCGTGTATGAGTGTGTGTGGAAATAAAAAGCAAAAACCAAAAACAAAACACATGTTGATTTTATAGAGAATCCAGGTTCAGTTTCCATTACCTATAGGGCATCTCACTGCTGTCTGTGCCTCGGGTTCCAGGGGACCCGATGCCATCTTCTGACCTTCTGAGGCACCAGGCACATATGTACACTGAGGCAAAACAATCAAGCATGTAAAATGAAAATTGACTTTATTATATTTATTTATTGTGGTTTTTAAAGATAGGGTTTCTATAGCCCAGGCTGTCCTAGAACTTACTGTGTAGCCCAGGCTGGGGTGCCGGGATTAAAGGTATACAAAGATCGAGGGTTTTAAAAATTAAAACAACATCAACAACAACAATGTAAAAACAGAAAGGTTGTGCATGCCTTTAATCCCAGCTCTTGGAGGACAGAGGCAAGAGGATCTCTGTGGAGTAGGAGCCCAGCCTGGTCCACCTAGTGAGTTCCAGGAAAGGCAGGAACTTAAAAAACATTTTTTTAATGAAGAAAAGAAAAAGCAAAGCCTCATATGCCAAGGCTGTGAAGATATATGGTAAATTACTGTTATTAATCCCTAAGTGTCCAATTTATAAATTTAACTTTATCACGATGTCTGTGTAGGGGCAGACAGCTAAAGAGGGTTGTACTCTGCAGTTTAAGACATCCACTGGGTCTTGTTTCCCAGAGGGTAAGGTGACTCCCATATTCTTGCTTTTTCAGCTGTGTCGACGTTTATCAGGGGCAGTGCTGTTCAGCCCACTTCCCTTTCTGGAGTCTGAGGAAATCCATCAGGTTGTGAGGACTCAAACTGTAAGCTGTTTCCTCAGAGTAGGGACTTTCCTTGGGAAAGACAGACCATGGAAGAAGAGCTGTTCTGCTGTGCATGTCTGTGTGTGTGTGTGTGTGTGTGTGTGTGTGTGTGTGTGTGTATGTGCATGTATGTGCGTGTATGTGTGTGTGTGCATGCATGCATGTGTATATGAGTGTGTGTTTTATGTGTACACATATGTGCAGGTACACCCATGCACAGAGGTGAAAGCAGGATGGCCTATTTAATGCTCTCCACATTCCCTTGAGACAGGGCATCTCGCTGAAATTTGAGCTCTGTTAGTGTCCAGCCAGGCCCAGGGATCCTCTAGGGTCCACCAGCTACAGCTGGGTTTACAGACTTGCATGGCTTTGCCCTGCTTTTTATATAGGTGCTAAGGATTCGAGAATAGCAGATACTCTAACCACTGAGCCCTCCCCACCCCCAGCCCTTCTGTAGTTATTTTTTAATCTACTCTTTATTCACAGCTATAAAGTTTGGCTTAATTATGGGTAAACCATAAAAAATCTTATGGTTTGTTTGTTCTGTTTTGTTTCTCGAGTCAGGGTTTCTCTGTGTAGTCCTGGCTGTCCTGAAACTCATTCTATACACCAGGCTGGCCTCAAACTCAGAGATCCTCCTATCTCTGCCTCCCAAGTGCTGAGATTAAAGGCGTGAAGCATCATTGCCTGGCATGTTTGTTTGTTTGTTTGTTTGAAAATTTTAATGACAATAAATGCATACCAAGTGACCAAAGAGAAATGTGCACCCTGAGCTAAGAATGGGCACATACAGCATACACAGCCCCCAGTGTGTAAACATACATGAAGCAAACCTATGGTGGTAACCAAGACTCTGAGGAAATCCTGCCCCCCACCATCAGCAGGCTGCACACTCTTCAAATACAACAGTAATGCCACATTGAAGGTGACACGCCAAAGCCCTCGGTGGCATCATTCTCTGCAAATGTTTTTCTCTAAGTCACTCCCATGAGCCAGGCTGCCATTTTTAGTGGGATATGCTGGCTATGTATAACCTGGAAGTTTCTAGCCTCCACAGGACAGACACCATCACACCAGACTGGGCAAGAACATACAACCAGGCCTGCAGGAGGAGCTGTGCACAGAATTCTCCCTGCTGTAGAGCTTAGTGTTACGAGTGCAGCCTGTACCATCTGCTGATCATCATAGTCCTGAGTCCAAACCTTCTAGATGTGACTCCCCTCAAAAACGACACTGCCTATACCTACTCTACCCCACCCCCACCCATACCGTGGGTTTCTTGTAGACCAGACCAGTATCAAAATTGCTATGTAGCTAAGGATAGCCTTGAACTTCTGACCCTCTTGCCTTCACTCCCGAGTGCTGAGATTACAGGCATGTGCCTCCACACTCCATTTTATGTAGTGTGTAGGGTGAGAGCCAGGGCTTCACACATGTGAGGCACACACTCTCCCACTGAGCCAGCCACACCTCAGTCCCACACTAGTTACTTCTTTCATATTTTTTGCCGGAATCCTGACAGAAGAAACTTAAGGATTTATTTGGGTTTCCTGGTTTAAGGGGCTATCGTCCGTCACGGAGGGGGAGGCTGCCACCCATGATGGCAGGAACTTCCCGAAAGCTCGATACATCTCCAACAACCAGGAAGCCATGGGAGAGGCTGGAGCCAGAAGCCGAGCCAGGCGATAAACAGAACCCCTCAGAAAGCATCTGCCTGCATCCTACTTCCTCCAGCTGAGCGTCATCCCCGAAGTTTCCTCAACCTTACAGCTCTATGAGGCAGGAAAGTTCAATATCACATATGGCAAAGTGACCAACCTAGGCCATTACAGGAAGGAAGTAATACATTGGGATGTGTGTACAAGGGGTGTGTGTGTGAGAGAGGGGAGGGGGTCCCACCCTATAGCCCAGCATAGCCTCAAACTCATTCAACTGGCCTTGAACTCACAACAAACCTCCTGCCTCAATGTCTCGGGTATTACGGTTTCAGGCAAAAAACACCACACTCAGCCTTGTTCTTTAGGGATGATAGAAATTGTGTGTGTGTATTTATGTTTATGTTTGTGTAAGGGTACCAGTGTGGAAGCCAGAGACGGCAGGTGTCTTCCTCAGTCAGTCATTCTTCATCTTTTGTATTGAGACAGCATCTGGCACTGACCCTGGAGCTCACTAGGCTGGCTGTCCAGCAAGCCCCAGGGATCTTCCTATCTCTTCCTCTCTAGCAGTGGTGTTACAGGCATGCACTGCCATGCAGTGCTGGTGTTACAGGCATGCACTGCCATGCAGTGCTGGTGTTACAGGCATGCACTGCCATGCAGTGCTGGTGTTACAGGCATGTGCTGCCTTGTAGTGCTGGTGTTACAGGCATGCGCTGCCATGTAGTGCTGGTGTTACAGGCATGCGCTGCCTTGTAGTGCTGGTGTTACAGGCATGCGCTGCCATGCAATGGTGTTACAGGAATGCATCGCCATGCAGTGCTGGTGTTACAGGCATGCACTACCATGCTGTCTTCATGCATGGTCTCTGAGGCAATGTAAATCTGTGTTCTTACATTTTTGCAGCAAGCACTTTGCCCTCTGGACCATCTACCCAGCGCCATAACCTTCCCACTCTTACTGAATCCAAGTCACAGAAGGCCAATTGAGGAGGTGATAGTTAGGCTCAAGGTGAAGTAATTATAATTCTGTAATGACTTTTAGTTATAGTTGTGTACATAGTAGTGATATTTAAAAGTTCCTTTTAAAAATTAGAAATAGATGATATTTAGATAAGAACGTGTTGTTAAGACCCAAGTGATAAGAAAACAATGATCACTCTTGGCAGTATTCTTTCCTTTCCTTGGGGATCCTAAAATGAGGTACCACTCAAGCAATGGTACCGTAATGTGCCAGTAAACACCTCAGAGACTAGAAGCATGAATATAAGTTGCAGCTCTCAAGGTACCTATGTCTGGAAGCAGATGGACAGTGTGTTTGGGGTTAAACACAAACACACAGGAGTAGAAAAAGACAATAAGGTTCATCTCGAAGGGCTTACTAAAGAAGGAAACTGCAGAATCCCATGGGAAGGAAACAGCAGTTACAAAGATATAGACTGATAGAGCTTATAGCCTGCCAACATGGCATCCAAGTTACTGGGCTGTGGGACCCTGGGAAGGTAGAGCTGGACACATGGATTTGCCCCATGATGAGTGTGTGTGTGTGTGTGTGTGTGAGTGTGTGTGTGAGTGTGTGTGTGTGTGTGTGTGTGTGTGTGTGTGTGAATTTATCCTGATGGCATTTGGTCAAGTGATGATGTGTTTTCTCATTAAATAGCTTAAGTTCCACCCCAAACACTTAGGGTAGTGAACCTGGGCAAGCACTGCCATCTTCCCTCCTTAAAGTGCCAGCTCTCCATGTTCAGTGATGATAATAAGGTCTACTCTGGGGACCACTAAAGAGCCGAGGAGACACACACACACACACACACACACATTATGTGCACGTCTGATGCCCTTGGAGGCCGGAGGAGCATTTAGTCCCCTAGAACTTGAGCTAAAGACCGTTGTGAGCTGCCATGTGGGGGTACTTAGCATCAAACTCAGGTCCTCTGGAAGAGCAGCAATTGCTCTTCATTGCTGAGCCATCTCTGCAGCCCCCAGAAAACATTTTCTTTTTATTATTATTATTTATTTACTGTAAGTACACTGTAGCTGTCTTCAGACACTCCAGAAAAGGGCATCAGATCTCATTACAGATAGTTGTGAGCCACCATGTGGTTGCTGAGAATTGAACTCAGGACCTTCGGAAGAGCAGTCAGTGATTTTAGCCGCGGAGCCATCTCTCCGGCCCCAAAAAACGTTTTCTGAAAAGATAGTAAAGATTTTAGATTTGACAGGCCACACTGTTTCTGTAATACCTACTCAACTCTCAGTACAACACAAAAGCAGCCATTGACAGCACACAGACAAGCTCTAGAAAAAACTTTATATATAAAGACAGCTGGCTTCAGGCCAGCTACGGCAGGTGGGTGTGAGTATGCCAGATAAAAAGGAAATCCGCCCTCCCCTGTTCCTGCTTTTAGCACCTTCTTCTTCTGCACGCAGACACATCCCTTCTTCTCACCCCAAGGTTCTCCGACATTGAAAGCTTTCTGGTAATATCCGGGCTTCCCTTCATCTGAGCTCCAGAGACTAGGAAGAACACAGAACATTTACCCAGCAGAGTGAAACCTACCTCGCTCAAGAGCCAAGTATTTTAGCAATCGATCAGCCAGTCAGAGAGACATCTCCATAAGCACATGGTGATGCTACCCTGGAGCACATGGGAGATGGCTCCTCACCAAGAGCATGTGGGTGGGTGAGAAACCCCCCTCTTCCCTGCTGCCTGGGTCCCAGTCTCAGCTGTGTGTAATCCTTGAGAGTCACATTTTCCATTTGTCAATCCGAGCGGTGAGGAAATTCTGCTAAGTGGCAGCAGCTGTGTGTGTACCAGCAAGCAGCTGTGTGTGCACCAGCAAGCATCTGAGCCAGGAATTCTAGGAGATCTCTGGAAGGACGCTGTGGACGTGAGGACTAGCCTCAGGGTCAGCCTGGCTGTAGAGGATGGGTAACCCACATGGCGATAGGAAGTGGATAGAATGGGACAGGAAGGGAGACCCTGAAACAGAAGTGGAAGGAACAGTTGTATGAAGACTTTTGTTTTGTTTTTTGTTTGTTTGTTTGTTTTGCTATTGTTACAAGAAGGCAATGATCTGACCTGCCGTGAGATCAAAAGAGGTGAAAGGTCAGAGTCGGCAGGGGCTGAACCTGGAGCTCTGAGTCAGTGGGCTGGGTGTTGCCACTGGCTGATTCCACCAGACAAAGTAGCAATGCATGCAACAAAGGACCCTGACATGACTGATAGAACTGTTACCATCGAGTCTCAGGGCTTAGCTGGCTGCTCTTGAAGATGCTAGATGGACCAGAGAGACATGGATCAGTGGCGAAGAGGGCTTGCTGCTCTTCCAAGGACAAAAGTTTGGTTACTATGCACTAGGAGGCTCATTATGCCACCTCCATAAGTTCCAAAGACCTCTTCTGGTCTCTGTGGGGAATTCACAAATATGACATGCATGTGCACACACACACACACACACACACACACTCACCCATACATGGTACACACATACACACATACAGATAGACACACACAGCATATACACATATATACAAAAACACACTCACACACATGGCATACACACACATATAGCATATATACATACATTCATACACATGGCACACACACATTCACACACACACACACACAAAGAAGATAAATCTTTTAAAAAGAATGTCAGGAACTAATCCAGACACATGTTGCCTGTAATCACAACACTTAACATTTGACATGCTGGACCAAGAGGATCTCCAGTTAAAGACCAGCCTGCCTACATGGCAAGAGTGTATACATTCATTATTTTGATGTGGTAAGATGTACCACACTTGGAAGAGGCAACTTAAGGGAAGATTTTACTTTGGCTCATAGTTTCAGGGCGTACAGTCTATGATGGTCAGGAAGGCATGTGGCGGGGGAAGCTCCATCTGTGGCGGTCGCAGCTTGTGTCATGGTTTGTTCACATCTTAGAGGATCAAGAAGCAGACAGACCCACCTGGAACCAGAGGTGGAAATCACCTTGGAGGCCTGCCTCCAATGATAACACTTGTACTGACTAAAACCACAACACCAAAGGTTCCACAATAACTCAAACTATTACCACCGGCTGGGGACCAATACCTAACACATGAGCTTTTGGGTCACCACATTCATGCACAAAATACACAAAATGAAACTAGAAATTATAGAGTTATGCGTGAAGGCTCCTGATTTGTTTTGGCTAGATAAAACATTTAAAAATTTTTTGAGATTATGATATAATTATATGTCTCCCTTCCTTTTCTTCCCTCTAAACCTTCCCATATGCCCTCCTCCACTCTCCTTTGAATTCATGCCCCCTTTTTTATTAACTGTCATTGCATTGCATGCAGCTATGTATATTATGTGTATATACATACATATTCCTAAACATAACCTGTCTAGTCTGTGTAATGTTGCCTGTATGTATGTTTTCAGGGCTAACTGTTTGACACTGGACAATTAATCTGTCTTCTTCCCTGGGAAGACCTCTCCACTCCCAATTTTCCTTGGTTGACTTAAGTTCTTTGTGTAGGGTTGAGACCCCAAGAGCTTTTCCCCAGCCAGTCTGTCACATTCACTAGTGTCCTCCACGTTCAGCTCATGTCTACGCAGTCATGCTGGTGAGATTCTCTGGGTGTAGATGCTGACATTCCTAGAGACACAGTCCCACCGCACACTCCCCGATCCTCTGGCTCTTACAGACTTTGCGACCCATCTTCTGTAATGTTCCCTGAGCCTTAGGTGCAGGAGTTGCTTTGTAGATGTATCCACCAGGACTGGTGGGTTCTCCTGATCTGCATTGTGATTGGTTGTAGACTTTATAATTAAAATTGTACCCGTCAAAAAACAAAAACAAAAAACAAAAAACACAGCAACATAGCAACATAGCTGGCCAAATTCTATCTAGTGTTGATGGAGCCGCCAGTTTCAAGAAGAGTTTCTGAGGTGCTGGGCAAAGCCCACTCCGGGTTCCTACTCTGTTGATGAAGCCTCCTACGGTATTTGGTTTGTTTCAGCTTCACCTGCATATATGGCTGCCAGTCAAGTAGAGTGCTCAGCCAAGATCTGAACTTCAGCCAATAAATACTTCCTCAGTAGAAATGTATTAAATAATCTTATTTACTAAGTAAATGATGTATTCTGATGATCACACATGGCATAATTTTACCCTTACCCTCCAAAGATTGTTTAGTTTTGTGTGATATTCAAATTTACCTATGCACCTTGCATTTTTAGTATTAATACTGTTACTGGGGAGGGTGCATGCCGTGGCACACATCTGGAGACAGGAAGACAACTCTGTGGTGCTGAGTCTCTCTGTTCACCATTATGTGGGTTCCAGAGATTCATCTCAAGCCAAGACTTGATTCACTGAGGGAATCAAGCTCTGAGACATCTCACAGCTTCATTTTGCTTTTTATTGCTTGGATCTGGTATTTCTCTATAGCCCCACCACCAGGCTCCTCTCAAGGCATCAGCAACATAGGCTTATTCCCTGACACAGACACCAAAGGAATAAAGAAGGCAGCTCATATCTCCAAACACCCACCAGGCATGTTCAACCTTTTGACATTACAACCTGGTGTTGTCATCTACAAAGTTAAACTCAAAAACAACCCAAACAGGCTGGGTAGATATCTCAGGTTTAATAAAGCTCTTCCCGTGCAAGGATGAAGACTTGAATTCAGGTCCCCCATAGCCAGCAACAAAAGCCAGCTTATAGCAGGCCTATAGCAAGGATGGAACTGGAAACGGGAGACTTTCCAGAAGCTCATGAGCTAGCTAGCCTAGATATACAGTAGCAAACAAGAAACTCCATCTCAATCAAAGTGGACAGCAAGGACTAACATCCTAGGTTTTCCTCCAGCCTCCACACACATGCACATAGCATGTACATGCACATACACATCATCATATCATGTCGACCTACCTGAATGCATTCCTGTAATTCCCTCAGAGACTGATCAACACTGCCCTTGATGTCTAAGGATAGAGCCATTCTGCAACCACCTCAGCCCCTTTCAGGTTGTGTTTTGTCCCTCTGAGCTCCTGAATGGACAGGGGATTGACCCAAATGCCCCAAGACAGCTGAGTCACGGTGTGTCATTGATAATCCTAGGAAGTAGGCATCGTTGATGGGGGGTGGAGGAAGCCTACAATCCGGGGTCCTTCATTTGGAAGCAGTGGGGACAGCATGCTTAACTACCAGACCTGTCTGTTCCTGTAGGAAGTACAAACAGGCACTAATGGCAGTCTGTGGCTGCTGATGCCGATCAACATGATCTCTGCCCAGGTGTTCTCACACATTCGGAGGCGAAAAGGTCAACCTCAATGTCTTTCTTTCCATCTAATGTTTTGAGACCGTGTCTGTCACTCGCTCAAAGCTCATCAATTCAGCCAAGTTAGTAGACAGTGAAACTCAGATATCCTCTTGCTTTTGTCTTCACCTCCAGCTCTAGGGTTGTAAGTACACACACCCAACTTTGTACTCGAGTGTGGAGGATCTGGTATGTGGTCCCTAGGTTTGCACGGCTGACCTTTTACCAACTGAGTCACCTCCCCAGCCCTTTCTAAGTCTGAGAAGCAAGAAGATATGTCATTCCGTGGCTGCAGCTCAGGGTGGGACCCTGATGTTCCCTTCCAGAAAGGCCACTGTGAATCACCCAGAGAACAGAAAAAGAAATGGCAGATCACTAGGCTAGACAGATCCTAGGGAGGAGAGAGAGGACAAGACTCACTAATTCTGACAAGGAGGCCAAGGGCTTTCAGCTAGCTCTCTGCTCAAACAGGCTGTCATTATAGCCACCTGGGCAGGAAGAACTCCATTCTGAAGAGCCATGTGTGCCCCTCCTTTTGGCTATTAGACTCTTTAAAATGGCTCCTCAAAGAGAAGAAAATTCCCCAAGAATCTCATGCTGGAAGAAGGAAAAAGCTGGATCCCAGGTCCGGCCACAGCAGGAACTTATGTTCCAGAAAGAGTTTTTATCCAGTCCTCATAAGACCACATCACAGGACAAGTCAGTCTGTGATGGGTCTGTGACAGGCAGGACCACATCTTGACCAGACCTGCTTACCTGTAAATAACTCTCTTGCCCTCTATGTAAACCTGAACCTCATCTGGACCCTGAAGATGGACTCAGGTACCCTGGATCTCTTTGTTCCTCTTCTCAAAGAGACCTCACTGCATAAATCTCCTTTCTCAGCTTTTTACTATGATTGTCTTTCTGTCATAGTGATTTGGGGAACTACTAGGACCCAGGCCTCAACCTTAATAATGCCTGTAACAGCATTGCATGCCCTCTGACCACCTGTGCCTGCAGTTACAATTCTCTGACCGATGACTGAGTTTATGACTTGTTTTATTTTATGGTATTAGTTGGAACTGAACACGCTCTGAAAAGTGTGCCAATTACTTCGGCAATCAAGAAAAAAAAACAAAAAACAAAAAACAAAAAAAAAAAACCGCTAACCTCCCTCCACATGGCCAGCATTATCCCCCTGATACTGCAAGCTCCTGCAAGGTGCCTGGGGTTAATTGACTGCTTCAGAGGAAATCACATCGATCTGCATCAACCATGAGTACCTGCCTGCCGTTCTTGCAGGAACCAATCTGGTGACATCTCCTGGTCCCACTGCTTCCAGGTGAAGGACTCTGAGTTACAGACTGCCTCCCTGCCCCCTCTGATGACTCCTGCTCCCCTGGGTAATCCATTACCCACAGTGACTCAGCTGCCTAGAGGCACCTGGGACAATCTGATGACCCTGTTCACCTACACTGCATTCATCTGATACTGTGAGAGCGTCCCACCTTCCCCTCATGGGAACCCCAGCAGCAGCAGCAATGGCTGCAGTGTGGAGCCTCACTTGAGGTGTGGCATTCATGTCTGAAGAACCCTCCAACCACTATTAAAGCCACCTGTTCTCAATGCAAAACAAAACACAAAACCCACACAACACTGCAGCCAAGTGCTCCTCCAGTGCCTTTTGGGACAGAGTACGTAGTCGCGCCATCTTCCTCTGGTTAAGATGGAAAGATCTCTGGAGGGGAGGGGATAGGGCATGAGGAGATGGTTTAGCCCATCAAGACACTTGCTGCAGGGCTGGCAACCTGAGGCCCATCCTCAGGACCCACCTGGTAGAAGGAGGAGACCAACTCCCAAAAGTTGTCCTCTGATGGCCAGTAGCCCCCTCTACAAATGGCCTGGTCAGTGGCCAACAACATCCTAGGATGAGAACCACAGGAACCTCCCTTGCCAGGCAAGGCAAAGCCACCTTGAAACAAGGACAAGATCCTGTTTTATAACTTCAAGAGGTTCTATAACCAGGAAGTGCAATGAAACACAGCACACCTGAGGAAGGCCTGCCAGCTCTCAGTAGACCCTTTCTTTCTCACCGGTGCCGTGGAGCCTCACTGACAAGCCTGCTCAGTTTCTGAGTTCTAATTTAGAAAGTGACTTTTTCTTTCTTGTCTTTCCTAACCTGGCCATGCCTGGCATCTCAATCTCTCCAAACCTCTCCCTCCCTCCCTCCCTCTCTCCTTCTTTCCCTCCTTTCCTCCCTCTCTCTACCTTCCCTACCATCTTCCCTCTCTCCCTCCTTCCCTCCCTCTCTTTCCCTTCCCTCCCTCCCCACACTCCCCCCTACAGATGCCCCACAGCAGCTGCTTGAAGATTTCCATTGCTTAACATGCCCACTCTCCTGACCTCAAACTCAAAAAAAGCACAATTTCCTCTTTTTCCTCTTGTGGCAGCTGCCTGACCCTGCTGGCTTTCTGTCTATAATGCAAATAAAATTGTTTTCAAGTTTTCTTTTATATTCATCTTAAATTTCTTTATCTGTGAGACAAGAGAAGGAACCTGGGTTCCAATCTGGTTGCCTTCTGGAAGCGGGGGTCATCTGTGAAGGGAAGACTTGGGGCTGCAAAGAGTGCACAGCAACAACAGAGAAAGACAGGTGAGGCTGCACAGCCCTGGCCTCGGGTCTGAGGTCATGGCCTCTGTTCCCAGGCTGCCCAAGGTTTGAGAGATCCCTAGATGTTTGTCCACCTGTTTGAGTAACAGAGCCCTGTCTTGTTCCAGTAAAGAGAAGGGCTATAGTCCACACAATGATATGCAAATGGTGTTTACCCAGGTGGGGCACCTTGTGAGACAGGCTCTGGAAGAGTCCTACACTTAAGGTCACTTTATGCCAATGTTCCACTTCTCTAGGCTTTAAAGGGAACCTCTGGGTCTAACCACAGTACAATGAACATACACAGAATTAGTTGAAAGAAGGGAAGAGGAGATGTGGGGGTAAGAGGAAGAGAGACAGAGAATAAAGTATCTCTGAGCACAATGTCTGTCTAGCTCACACAATAGAATAAATACACATAACAGAGTTAAAAGGAAAAAGTCCTGGGCTTGCTCCAACTGGCCAGATGAAATTTTCCTCTGCGGTAGTGGCCCTCACCCTTCCTAACGCTACAACCGTTAAAGGGTTAATGCAGGTTCCTCATGTTGTGGGGACCCCCAACCATGAAATTATTTCGTTTGCTAGTTCATAACTGTGATTCTGTTGCTGTTATGAACCTTAATGTAAATATCTGATATCTTATATGTGACCCCTATGAAAGGGTCATTTGACACCCCTCAGGGAGTCACAACCCACAGGTCGAGAACCAGTGCTCTCAAGACTGGAGATGTGGCTGAGTGGCTTGAAGAGAACCAACCAGTATTAGATTCCTAGCAATCACATCAGGACGCTCACAGACACCTGTAATTCCCGCTCCAAAGAATCCAACATTTCTCCAAGGCACCTGCACTCACATGCACACACTTTAATAAAGATCATTTTTAAAAATAAACCTTTCACTAAGTAATTTTAATGCAAACTATTATGAGCATTAGTATATAAGAAGCGTTCTTGTAATTTTTTTTATTTGCTTTCTAGTTTTGATTTTTCATTACTGGAGATTGAACACCGGGTCTTGCACAGGACAGGCAAGCATTCTACTACTGAGCTACATCTTTCTAGATTTTCTAAAATTCAAATTTCAACACAGGGTCTCACCGAGTCAGCCAGACAGAACACAAACTGTTACAAATCTGTATGAGTTGCTGAGACTACAGGCGTATGCATCAGGCCAAGCACCGAGCCTTGCATCTCGGCATAACCTGTCTGACAGAAGCCCCTTGGTGCTTCATACTTTTGTACTAAGAGCTTCCTATTGATTGATTGATGGCCAGCTGCACGAAGACACACTTCCTTTCGGAAAGAGACTGAGCAGCTCCGGGTGCTCACGTTGCTTAGAAAGATGTCAGTACAGTGATGGTCCAGGCTCCTTAGAGCTCAGCACTTCCCTGTGCTTCCTTCTTATAAACCTGGACTTAGCAGAACACCTGCTTTGGAAGGGGGTTGGTGATAACTGAGGTGGGAGGTAGATAGAGAGGCAAAAGAGTAAAGTTCACCCCGGATAAAGAACGGCTTGGGAGCAAAGGTTACAACCAACAGAGGAAGCACCTAGAAATGAGCACTCACAGGAGGGAGGCCAGCCTTTGAACCACCGGAATATGCAAAATACAAACACGTATCTGCAAAGGAAATTGACACCAAATATGTGGCATATCTCATGACCCATTTATAGGGATTGTTCTGGAAAATGAGAATGACTCGGGTGTCAGCAATGACTAACCTTGTCGGCTGAAGAGAGGAAAAGTTACCCCACCTGGCTTTGGGGCAAAGTCAGACCAGCACCCAGGACAAGTTCCATGGAGGCTGGCAGCTGTGTGGGATCCTTTTTTTTTTTTTTTTTTTTGCTGAGTGCTGAGTGCCTAGTGCTACACTAATTCCATTTACGGCACAGCTAGTGACCACAAGAACTCAAGGAGCTGTCACACCACCAGCTGTGCTGTGACTAACAGCTTCCTAGGGGATCCTGACACTCTACATCCCAAAGCCTCTCCCACAACCACCCAGCAGCTGCCGACCAGTGTACTGGGCCAAACTAGAACTCACTCCAAAGCCCCAGGTAGGAGCGTGTCCTACCTGAGACATCACCGAAACCACAATCCAGTAGGAAGGAACACAGATCAACTGCCTTTGACCATAACCAATGGACACAGAGTTCTAGACAGTGTGGTTTGTGTGTTTGTGTTCATGAGTGGAGGTTCGTGTGTGTGTGTGTGTGTGTGTGTGTGTGTGTGTACACCTAGGTGTATGCCCACAGAGGCCAGTGATTTAGCCTTGGAAGACAAAGTGCTGATCCTCATGCTTTTGTGACAAACACTTAGCTGCCAGTGACTAGACTACCTCCCCAGACCTTGGTTTGCTTTTATAAACAGTGTGTGTACACACAGGGTTCTACTGTTTGCACATACACACATCACACAGCTGCACATGGCTGAAAGCAAGCATGCCGGTAAGGTCGAGGAGAGCCCCCGGGGTCCCAACGGTCGGCTGGTACCCATCCATCATTCAGCACCCAATTCTGCAATCACACAGACAGTCTTGATATTGAAACACTTAAATATTCAGGTAAAAATTAGAGTCTGTCATAGGCACGTATGTACAAGGTGTGTGTGGTATAGATAAAGTTCAGTACTATCAAAACTCAGGAAAACATAGCAGGCGAATTGCGGCTCTGTCTTTCTGCCCCATTACAAGCACCACCAAATGCAGGAGCCAGCACAGCTTCTCGATAGAGAAGCAGCTCCCAGCACGTGCAGCCAAGCGAAAATCCTTTTAGAGACGGACATTTGAGGTCATTTCGAGGACTTTGCTTAGAAATTTCAAGCCTAGAAGATCAAAAGGCAAAAAAGACACAAACACATCCAGGATTTTAAAGACTCGGGAGTTGGCTAGGCAGTGGTGGTGCACGCCTTTGATCACAGCACTCAGAAGACAGAGGCAAGTGGATCTCTGTATCTGAGGCCAGCCTGACCTTCAGAGTGAGTCCTAGTACAGACAGAGAAACCCTGTCTTGGAAAAAAAAAAGGAAAAAACAAAAAACAAAAATAAAACAAAGCAAACAAAAAGGCTCAGGAATCAAAGTGCTCACCTGACCAACTGGAGAGTTACAGAAATGTCAGTTGGCAGGTTAAATCCAAGGTGATGGATGTGCTGATGTGCTTTTAGTCCATTACTCCACAGGAACAAGATTCTTAAGGAGACACGAGGTGAGGCTGGACAGATGGCTTAGTTGTCAAGTGCACTTGGTGCACTCACAAAGGACTCAAGTCCCTTACTGTTCACAGCTATCTGCAACTCTAGTTCCCAGGGATACGATACCCTCTCCTGGCCACCGTGGGTAATGCATACACAGAGTGCACATACATGTAGACAAAGGTAACACGTAAAAATAAAAAATAGGGGCTGGAGAGATGGCTCAGCTGTTGAGAACACTGACTGCTCTTCCGAAGATCCTTAGTTCAAATCCCAGCAACCTCATGGTAGCTCACAACCATCTGTAATGAGATCTGATGTCCTCTTCTGGTGTGTCTGAAGACAGCTACAGTGTACTTAGATATAATAATAAATAAATCTTTAAAAAGAAGGAGAAGGAGGAGGAGGAGGAGGAGGAGGAACAACCAGGTATACAGGCAGTGTATTTAGGTAATCTTGGGAGAGATCAGCAGAAGCCCCAAGATTACACATGGAAGACACCAGCCTGCAGAGGAGTTCTGGAAGTCCTTCCAACAGATAGAGCACTCACAATGAAAGCCTGCTGCATGCAAACTTGGGAGAATCAGGTGTTCTGTAAACCACCTGAAAGGGTCAGGGGTAATATGGCCCCACATCTTCTGGGTTCTTCCCTCAGCTCACTATCTCACACCCATTCTTCCCTTCCTTCCTCCCTTCCTTACACAGGTCTCTCTGTGTAACCAACCTCAGCTAGCCTGGAACTCATTATGTAGAGCAGGCTGGTCTTGAACTCACTACCTGTTTTTTTTTTACCTTTTTTTCTTTAATAATAATAATCATCTTAAGATTTATTTGTATTATGTGTGTGGGTGCTTTGCCTGCATGCACAGGCATGCAGTTTCCACGGAGGCCAGAAAGGGGCGTCAGTTAGCCTAGAGTTACAGATGGCTGTGTCGCCACGTGCGTCCTGGGACTCAGACCCCGGCCCTCTGACAAGCAGTCAGTGCTCTTAACCCCGGAGCCCTCCTCTCTCCTGCCCTATTCTTCTCTTTCTCGTAAGCTTTCTCTATTTCTGTCTCTAATCGTGTGTCCCTGGTGCAATCCTTCGCTCTTGGACACACAAGCCTGGGACACACTGGGTCCCTCTGAGCTCAGGTCCGTGGCTCAGCACTCATACGCTTCCCTCCACGCTCTGGACCTCCCTGCTGCTCCTCTGATCGCCATGCCTAAATGCAAAGGCCTGGTTTGTTCATCTCCCCTCCTCGCTGGCCAAGCTGGGGTTTTCAAGTTTGCTTCTCTCTCTCTCTCTCTCTCTCTCTCTCTCTCTCTCTCTCTCTCTCTTTAATAAATTTGTTCTGAGTACATCTTCAAATCCTTTTTTTTTTTTTTACAATTTTTATCATAGTTTCAATTTTTCCTTATGTGTGTACATACATTATGTGGGCCCACATGTGGCGATCGGAAGACGGCTTTCGGGAATTGGTTCTCTCCTTTTACCACTTGGGCCTCAGAGGTTGGACTCAGGCCACCAAGCTTGGAAATAAGTACCTTTACCCACTGGGTGGCCTTGCCAACCTCATAGTCCCTTCTAGGAACTCCCAAGAGGGGCCTGCATGTCACTTGGCACCAGTGATAAACTGGTCACTGAGAGGCGAGGCTAGCCCTTCGAGCCTTTGGGTTTCCGTTAAAATGTGTGAATATGGGGACCATGCTTCTGTGGACTGCAGAACAAGGGTGCTTGGAGAGCTTCGGTGGAGACAGTGTCTCTATGCAGACCCAGATTCTGCCTGTAGGGTCTCAGGAATCACAGCCTCTTAGCAGAGTAGCCCAAGGCTGTGGAAAGGGAAGGAAGAAGAAAGTCAGGGGAACATGACCCTGACACCCTTGGAGGATGGTGTTGTGGGGACCAGAAGCCAAAAGGACAGGAGGTGTCGTGGGAGCCAGAGCCCGGAGTCCTGTGTCCAGCCTCTTGATCCTGATTCCATTCTACTGCAGAAGACAATCCGTGCACCTTAAAGTTGAGGGAAAAACTGGACGAAAGGGAAGCTGTCCCACACAGAAAGCACACTTGCCCCAACAAGCCGCTCACTGGAGCATCTGACAGGGAAGGGCCAGGAGCCCAGGCTGACTTACCACAGTCCCCAGGCTGTGGCAGGGCCCAGAGTACCTCCCGGCTCTGAGTCAGGGAGAGAGCATGCTCCACCTCTACCAAAACAAGCCACACTTTTCTCATTCCCACGCTCCTGGGCCGGGAAGCAGGTGTGGCGTGGTGCGGCAGGTTGACATCAGTGCAAAACACATTCCTGGCTCCTCCATTTCTACGACACGTGCAGTTTCTGAGGCTGAGTTAGTCCCGACCTCTTGGCCGGTCCTGTTTACTCATCCACCAATCCCACTCCTTTACCAGACAACACTGTAGCCCTCAAGAGGCACCTCCTGCTGAAGCCCAGAAGGAGTCTGTGGGATACCAGGAAGTCCACCCTATAGGAGCTTCAGACGCTTTGGTTGCCCCTCTGTGAGAGGATCTTTACATGGCATCCACTCACGTGTGGTCTGGGCCTCCTGGTCTACCCCAGCTGTTTCCTGACACCCACGCATAGATCCATTCAGACCAAGGATAGATAAAGATGATCTCTGTCCCCAGGATGTGACCTATGACCTGAATCAGGCAAGATCTTGTCCCTCGTGGAACTTGCCTCTCTGGGAGAAGAAACATTAGAGGCAAGCCATAGAATCAACACATCTAATTATGTTAGTGTACCATTGAGGACACATAGCAAGAATGGGGTCAGGGGAAGCTGTCGGACGTGAACAATGTGCAGATTCCAGGAACAGCTCAGGGCTGATGCTGAGAGCCCAAGGGGCAGTCATGATGGAAGGCCTGGATTGTTGGTGGGAAGTGCTGTCTTAGCCCATTGAACACAGTACACACTTGCCCAAGTGTGGGCAACAGTAGCCTCTAGGAGTGGCCCTCGAGGGTTCTCCCTCTGAGCCCTAGCACGTGGGTGCACGGCTCCTGTATGTGGTGACAGAAGCATGAGACAGCTTGCTCACATCTTGGGAAATCAGGAAGTAGCAAACTGGGTAGAAGGCGCAGCCAGCCTGCAACCTTCAGTCCAGCCTCTTTGGTCCAATTAGCAGCAACCTACATCTGCTAGTCCCTAGGTCCCAAAGGTCCCATAAACACAGCACTACCAGTCGGAGACCAAGTGTGTAAATTCATGAACCTGGGGACAGTTCACATCCAAACTGTAACAGCAAGCCTGCCAGGCTAGAAAGAGAGGCCATGCCTGCGGACTATGCAGAAGCTTGGTGTTAACCTGTTCCCCTCAAGTAACCTTCACAGTGTCCAGGAGCCCTCAGCCAGTGATGGTCTCCAGGCAGCTCCTGAGGACTGGGTCTCTTCTCTGAGGAAGGCTTACAGCAGCACAGTCGGGTTCCTCCGCTCTGGTTCCTGACCCGGCCACCTTGCACATTCTTCTTCCTAGAAGTGTCCCTGCTCCCTGCCGCATGGGACAAGCGCCAGACCACACTGAGTTTTGGACTCAGAAGTAGGTACCTCCCTTCCCTCTTGAGTGTCACCGTTCCCCGTGCTTCCTAAGATGACAAATGACCTTGATTCCCACTGATGAAGTAATGGCTTTCAGTTTCAACCCTCTCACCCATTAGTCACGTCGCACCGTGGCTCTGTGAGCACAGAGCTGGTTCCCAGGAGCTCAGAAAGTTGCAGCACCTCCAGCTTACCAAACTCCTGTCCAGGTGCCTGGAACCACTCTGGCCCGCTGCCACTGAAGGCCTGACAGCTGAGGCCTGGGAAAGCCTGCAGGCAGAAGCTAAGAGCTGTCCCCACACTGTGTGACTCTGACTTACCCTCTGTTCACTTCTGCATTGAGTGGAGTCATTGCCAATAATAGCAGGAGGTGCTAGGAGACTCTGCCTGCCTGTCTGTCTCTCTCTATGTCTGTCTCTCTGTGTCTATATGTCTGTATGTCTGTCTCTGTCTGTCTGTACCTCTCGCTCTCTCTCTCTGAGTGTCTGTCTCTTTCTCTAGCAGGAGGTACTAGGTCACTCTGCCTGTCTCTCTTTCTGTGTGTGTCTGTCTCTCTCTGTGTGTCTGTCTGTCTCTCTGTGTATTTCTCTCTGCCTCTCTCTCTGTGTCTGTCTCTCTGTGTGTCTGTCTCTCTGTGTGTCTGTCTCTCTGTGTGTCTGTGTCTGTCTCTGTTTCTCTAGCAGGAGGTGCTAGGACACTCCTCTGTCTGTCTGTCTCTTTGTGTCTGTCTATCTCTCTCTGTCTCTCTCTCTGTGTCTGTCTGTCTCTGTCTGTCTTTCTCTAGCAGGAGGTACTAGGAGACTGTCTCTCTCCATATCTTTCTCTGTCTCTGTCTCTCTCTTTCTCTGTCTGTCTGTCTGTCTCTATCTATCTATCTATCTATCTATCTATCTATCTATCTATCTCGCTTTCTCTCTCTCATGCTGGGAATGGATCCCAGAGCCCTGCACATTCCTGGCAAGCATGACACCACTGAACAGCACCCCAAGCCTTATGAGGTGCAGAGTGAAGGAAATGGAAATGGAATATGGTCACAGAAGCCATCCATATTCACGGGAATGGGTCTGCTCTGCGGAAAGATTGGTCATAACAAGGGAACCTCTGAGTCTTTATCCACAACGGCCACCTGCTAATAGCATTTTCAGTCTGTCAGCAAGCAAACCTCTCCATCAAATCCATACAGCTTTCCACTGAGTCACTGGGAAATCACCGCACATGTGCACACAACACATGAGTTCATCTCCTGCCCCCACATCATGGCCTGGAGGAGCAGAGCTGAAATGCACGCTGTGGATTAGCTCTGAGCTGGCCCTCCAAGGAGATGATGCAGGTTAGCCCTGAGGGTGGGTCACGTTGACTTTTCTGATGCAGTTCTTCTTTAGATACTCTCCCCTGTAGCCCAGGCTGGCCTCAAAATTTGTGAGCCTCCTGCCTCATCCTCTCAATTGCTACAATCACAGGTGTGTTGTATGTCACCCTGCTGCTTCTGAAACTCTACACAATACAGGATGCCACTTGTGTGGTCAAAAGAGAACCTCTTGGTCAGTGGCCGTTTACCCACAGGCACACATACTTCTCGATGACTCTTTTTCAGAAGAAATTGCCACAGGTTTTGTGTGTGTGGTGGGGTGCACATGCCTCTATGGGGGGACACGCACATGCATACAGTGTACATGGATATGTACATGTGCATATATGAAGGCTAAGAGACAGTTTTGAGGGTCAATCCTCAAGAACTATCTATGTTTTTGTTTGCTTGCTGGGTTTTTTTTTTTTTTTTTTTTTTTTTTGAGACAGGACCTCTCACTGGCCTGGAAGTGACCAAGAGGCTGGCTAGCCAGTGAGCTCTAGGAAATCCACCCGCCCCTGCCCACCCCAGCAATGGAATTGTAAGTATGCACATCACCACACCCAGCTTTTATTGTATGGGTTCTGGGGAATCAAACCCAGTTCATTTTACTTGCAAGGTAAGCATTGTACTGACGGAGCCTTATCTCCAGCTCCAAAATGATCTTCTTTGTCTCCTCTACTGCATTCTCACCCCTCCCCAAATCTTTTCAATCTCGATTCACAGGCCAAACTTCCAGCCCAAGTAAATGCTCCAAACTCATTCCTTCTCCTCTTCCTCATGGCCACGCCCATGAGCAAAGTCTGCCAGTGCTACCTCCCAGCAAAGCCGATGCTCACGTCACCTCCGTCCTCCCTGTCCTTCCTCCATCCTCCCTGTCCATCCTCCATCCTCCATGCTCCTTCCTCCATCCTCCCCAGTCCTTCCTCCATCCTCCCTGTCCTTCCTCCATCCTCCCTGCTCCTTCCTCCATCCTCCCTGTCCATCCTCCATCCTCCCTGTCCTTCCTCCATCCTCCCCGCTCCTTCCTCCATCCTCCCTGTCCATTCTCCATCCTCCCTGCTCCTTCCTCCATCCTCCCTGTCCTTCCTCCATCCTCCCCGCTCCTTCCTCCATCCTCCCTGTCCATNGCTCCTTCCTCCATCCTCCCTGTCCTTCCTCCATCCTCCCCGCTCCTTCCTCCATCCTCCCTGTCCATCCTCCATCCTCCCTGTCCATCCTCCATCCTCCCTGTCCTTCCTCCATCCTCCCTGTCCTTCCTCCATCTTCCCTGTCCTTCCTCCATCCTCCCTGATCCTTCCTCCATCCTCCCCAGTCCTTCCTCCATCCTCCCTGTCCTTCCTCCATCCTCCCTGTCCTTCCTCCATCCTCCCTGTCCTTCCTCCATCCTCCCCTGTCCTTCCTCCATCCTCCCTGTCCTTCCTCCATCCTCCCCTGTCCTTCCTCCATCGTCCCCACTCCTTCCTCCATCCTCCCCGCTCCTTCCTCCATCCTCCCTGTCCATCCTCCCCCCTCCCTGGTCCTTGCAGTCATAATTCTACATGTCCGTGCCACCAGGTTCTCCCTGCTTTACCAGGGCTCCTCTCATAGCCCTCAGGCCATCTCTCACTGCCATTAAGAGCATCGATCTCCTCCCTGGTCTTTGGACAGGCTCCTCCCCGGCATCTCCTTCTCAGAACTTCTACACTTGCTGTTGTTCCTTCCCCCGGAAGCTTGCTTCCCAGATCTGGCTCACTGCGTCCTTCTCTGAGCCTCTGTCTGAAGTTATTCCTTTCTCCCTTCCCTCTGCTCCATGATGTGACATATGTGAGCACAGGCTGTATGCAAGTGTAGCTAGCGCGTGTGAGTGGGACATATGTGTATGGTGTGTGCACATGTGTTGGGGTGCCTGTGATCATTCATTTCTGCAGAAACCACAGGAGGACACCTAGTGTCCTGTTCTGTTGCTCTTCACCTTCCTCTCCTGAGACAGGCAGCCTGCCTACAAACTCAAGAAATCCTTCTGCCTTGGCCCTCCACAACAACAAGGTTATAACCATGCACAATCACCCTTGGCTATTTATGTGGGTATGTGGGACTCAAACTCTGGCCCTCATACACAGTAGCTTCCTCACCCACTGAGCCATCTCTCCAGGCCAGTCTTACCCTTTTTTATCTCCCTCCTTACGGCGTGTACTGCTCTCCACTGGGTCTCCAGTGAGCACTGTAGCAGCAAGGCCATACATGGCCCACTCACCACTATGTTCCCTGTGCCTGGAATCACTCCTGAAACAGGATGAGGCCCTCAAAACATCGTTGTTAACCCCCAGGAGCTTCAAACGAACCAAGGAGTACAGGGTACCCTGACGTCACCAATAGCCTATGTCAACACTGAGGGCTAAAGGGCCCAGAAAGATCTTCTGAGGCCTCCTGGTGCAGAGAGAGACTCTGTGCCTCTCTCACCCCTAGCCTCCTTCCACATACACCCTGCCCATGTTTCAGGAACTGATGAGTGGTTCCCATTCACCCTGTTCTCCCTGCAGGAACTGGTGACTGGGCACAGTTGGCCCCTGTCCTCTGCACTCTAGAGCCTAGGGCGGGACAGTGCCTTCTCCCTCCCTTGGCCTCCCCACCAGGCCAGGCAAGCTTTCCAATTTCCCCATCTGAAAGGCAGGGACAAAGACTGTCTTGTCTCCCCACCTACTTCTCACGGTGTGAGGAAACAACTGCTTGCTTGGAAAACACTTTGAGCAACTTGGGGAAAGGTGCTCAAGGCTCGGATGACGCCTGCTGCATTTGATCCGGGCCAGAGAAGGCCAGGCCAACCAGCCCTACGGTTACCACCGCCTGCCCCCAGGGAGGTGCAACAGCTTCTTCCGTGTCGCCAAGCCCATTGGCTGGGCTCTCATCCCAGAACCAGGCCATGGGCTGTGCATGCGTTCATGCTCTCCACAGAAAGCGTGCATGTTCTCCACAGCTGAACAGTGATCTCCAAATAACCAGCCTTGCTTTTAATCAGGGAGAGGAGCTTCAGGCTGAGTGACCCACCAGTGCCCCTCACACGCATGAGGTCCTACAGTTGCATGCCAGGCTCCCCAGCAGGAATCTGGCAACAAAGGCGGTTGGTCTTGGCTGCCAGCCTGGGACAGACAGATCTGACCTGTAGGTACATAGGAGCCCCTCACAGTGCCATGGCTCGGAGCCAGCAGTAATGGCAGTGGTCGCCTCTTTATTACGTCAACCTTGCCCTGGCCCTAAGGGAAGCTGGCCTCAGCCTGAACCACACATCTCCCAGGGCTATCTGGCACTGCCAAAGACAAGAACATGGGAGAACTGAGTCTCAGGCAGCTGTGAGGGCTGAAAGGCACACCTGTCCCTTGGTCCTTGGAGCTGCTTCAGAATAAAAGCACGGTCAGCAAACAGCAAAAACAGATCAGCATGTATTTCATCTGAGCTTCAGGATAGGAATCGCTGGTAATCAGTCAGCCTCTTACTAATTATATTCACTGTCAAATGAAAAGGGGAGGGGTCTTCTGAAGATGGCTCAGGAAAATATCCTTCATTGTGATGACAGTAAAGGAATGTCTCCTGGGGGAGTCTGTGGCACTGTCACTACCTGGCAGAGGTACAGACAGCCACTGGTAAATGCTGGCCCCTTGTCCCTGCAAATTAGTGCCTGAGACGCATCAATAGAAAGTGTCCCCCTCCCCCAACAGAGAGAACAGACTGGCCTCAGAGTTGGGTACTGTGTCCAGCATGGGGGCGGTGGCCAGCATCTGCTGTCATCAAAGGAAATGTTCTCAGCCCCTGTCCTGCCAGACACGTTATTAATAACAATCCCTCAAAATGTCACAAGTCACACACAAACACCTAGAAGCCCCAAATAGCCATCCACATGCCGACAAATGTGTCTGTCTACTTGCAGGTGGACTGGGCTCTCACACACGTGAGGATGCATATCTGTCACTGTCTGAGTGTTTGGTGCACACAGCTGTCTCAGGGCCCCCACTGCCTCTTCCTATGGCCTATGCCTCTGCTACACATCCACCAGGAGGGGCCTCCTGAGCCCACCATCCAGAATGAGCTTCTCCATCTGAAGGCAGTCACGGGTCTTTTGTTTTGTCTCTTTCAGGAAGGCATCTCTGACTTGGAAAAGGAAGAGGAGGGAATTTTAAAAATTCTAGTTCATTTCCTGAGTCTTTCCAAATTGTCAGAAGGAATTTGTGCCCAGAGGACAGAGAGGTCTCAGGCAGACCGTGCGTGCCGAGTGGAAATAAGTGCCTGTCCCCCAATGCCCCCTCTGTTTGAGCCATCTGCTGGAAAGCTGACTTAGCAATCTGACAGCACTGAGGGACTCAGACAGCAGCGTCTGTCTCTTCTCACCCAACCCCACCCCATCCTTTTAAAAAAATGTTATTGTTGTTTTTTGAGACAGGGCCTTGCTATATATAACCCAGGCAAGTCTTTAATTCCCATGATGGTCCAAGGTGGCCTCAAATGTCTGCTCTAGCGTGCTGCCTCAGCCTCCAGAGTACTGAGATTCTAGATGTGATGAACCATCACAGCATGAAAAAAATATTTTTAAGATGTATCTGTTTGTTTGTTTATTTGTGTGAGTGCACCGTCCCTGTCTTCAGACACACCAGAAGAGGGCATCAGATCCCATTACAGATGGTTGTGAGCCACCATGTGGTTGCTGGGAATTGAACTCAGGAACCCTACTACCCACCATTACCTGCTACTCGGAAAGAATTGTCTCCAAAAGCCTATATGATGGAGCATGCATATATGATGGCACACACATATATGATGGAGCATACATATATGATAGAGCACACATATATGATGGAACATACATATATGATGGAGTATAGATGATGAAGCAAACATACGATGGAGCATATATGATGGAGCATACATATATGGTGGAGCATACATATATGATGGTACATTATGATGGAGTATACATATATGATGGAGCAAACATATATGATGGAGTGTAGATGATGGAGCATACATATATGATGGAGCATATATATATGATAGAACATATATGATGAAGCATACATGTATGATAGAGCATGCATAGATGATGGAGCTTACATATATGATGGAGCATGCATAGATGATGGAGCATATATCATGAAACATACATATATGATGGAGCATGCATAGATGATGGAGTATAGATGATGGAGCATGCATATATGATGGAACATACATATATGATGGAACGTGAATATGTGATAGAGCTTACATATATGGTGGAGCTTGCATATATGGTGGAGCATACATGGATGATGGAGCATATATTTGGTATTTTTTGTTGTTGCTTCATATGTATATGTATGTGGCATATATGGGCATATTCGTGTGGGCATGTGGACATATTCATACACATGCATGAGGAGCCAGAAGTTGGTGCCCAGTGTCTTCCTCTATCACTCTCCACAGTTTTGGTTTTGTAACCTGAAGCTCATCGGTTCAGCTAGAACAGCCATCCACCCCAGGTATCTTCTTCCTCTGCTTCCTCCTCAGCCTCCATGTTGGGATCACACAGCCACACAATCCTAATAGTGCCACTCCCTGAGCCAAGCATATACGAACCATCACAGTGGCCTTAGGTGCAGGCAGCTCATCATCTTGGGGGCTGAGTCTGGGACTGGACTTACTAGAGCTGCCTTTAATCCTGGATCTCACACAACTATCTACAAACGCACACAGCATTTGGAGTAGCCGTCCCAGTTCTGGCTCTGTGGACAAAGATAACTCCGGCCCACAGTGTCCCTCTCAGTGTCCCCCACCCTCTGGGAATGGCCAGCCATGGAGAATAACAAGAGAGAGGAGAGAGAAAGATGGTGGGCCCATCCTCCATACCAGTAGTTGACTATGCTACAGGCACCTTGATGGGTTTTGGGTTTTTATGGCTGGTTCTAAGCTCAGGCATTAGAAATGTCAATTAGCTCTGTTCTTCACTTTGATTGTCATTGAAACTGCCAGAGGAGACCACAGGGCCCTACCTGCCTCCTCCAGTCTTCCAGGTCAACTAAATGTCCAACCTGCTCGAGTCTCAAAGCTCAGACCACTGACCTGGCTACTGTCCTTCCTGGCTGTCCCTTCTTCCAAGTTAGGGATTTTGTGAGCGGGCAAGTTCGGTCTTATCTAGACCTCTCTGCGGGTTGCCGTCAATGACACGGACTCTGTTTCTGAGTCACATGGAACAGATCACAGCTTGGTGCATCAACCCTTTTTCCTGTTGGGGGGGGGGTGCTTTGGAGATTCCGTTAGCCTGAACTCCCGAGAGACAGATCCACTCTAGAGCACCTACCAGAAAATACCTGGGCTCAGTTCACAGATGAAGGTGTACCTCCCACCAGAGCAGCTCTCCAAAGGCTTTATGGCCACAGCCTATGTCATGACGCTTCTCTTAGAGTTACATTTCTACTGGCAAATCCTAACAACAATAATGACTTCTGACCTTCTAAAATCGGCAGCGGAGAAAATGAACTGGAGCAGTAATGGGGGTGGGAAGCACTCCACAAAGACATTCTGTACCATTCACAACTTCTGTTTGTTGTTGGCTGAGTTTTTCTCCCCCCTTCTTTCCCTTTTCAAGTGTGTGTGTGTGTGTGTGTGTGTGTGTGTGTGTGTGTGTGTGTTTTCAAATGGCAGAAAATATTTTCCAGATATACTGTGCTGGCATTGCCAAGCCCATGCTGATGCCAAGGTTATAAAAAGCAGCTGTGGAGAGGCTCCATGGAAGGGCTTGTCCTATCAGCTTCCAAGACACTAACTTTCCTCTAAGACTCCCACCTTCTTCACTATGTACCTGAGGGGGACATGTGTGTGGCCACATTACAATAGTTATGTGCAAGATACTTGAGTGGCAGGTCTTTATGATTCCTCAGTCCCCAAATCCTCACACTCAACTGAATGTGATGGCACACGCCTGTAATCCCAGCACTCAGGAGGTGAAGACAGAAGGATCAAGAATTCAAGACAATGCCCATCTACAGAGCAAGTTCAAAGTCAGCCTAGGATACATGAAATACTCTCTCAAAGGTTCAAAAGTTTCTCCCTGCACCAAAAGAATCTCTCACACACACATACCAGAAACTGTTCCAAGACTCCTGCTACAGATGCCTGGAAGGCTCAGAAGGGTAGGATAAGTTTGGGCTGCAATAGTGAGAACACATGTTGGCCTCCATGGGCCAGTTCCCCTACCAACCCCACCTTCCTCCCTCCTCTGCATGTGAGTGTGTGTGGAAGTAAGTTCATCTGTGTGTGCACATGTGTGTGCATGCGTGCATATGTGTCCGGGCATGAGCGTCTGTGTGCATGTGTGTGTGTGCAAGTGTGTGAGTACCTGTGTGTGTATGCTTGTATGAGTGTGTGTGCATGTGTGTGGGTATGTATGTGTAAGTTCATCTGTGTGTATGTGTGTGAGAGAGTGCATGTGTGTGTAAGTGAGTTCATCTGTGTCAGTGTGTGCTTATGAGTATAACTTAACTGAGTTCATCTGTGCATGTGTAAGTGTGTTTATCTGTGTGTGTGTGAGAGAGTTCATCTGTGTGTGAGTGTGTGAGCTCATCTGTGTGTGCACATGTGTGTGAGTTCATATGTATGAGTGTGTGTGTGCATGTGTGTACAAATGAGTTCATCTGTTCATGTGTGTGTGTTTAATTGTGTTCATCTTGTGCGTGTGTGGATGGAAGCCAGACACTGACTTTAGGGCCTTTCTCTATTGTGCAACACTTTCTCTTTTTAGATGGGCTTCTCACTGAACCTAGACATCACTGCTTGGGCTAAACTAGCTGGTCAGAGAGCTCTAAAGCTCTTCTTGCCTTCCATGTATCAGCCCCAGCTCTAGGGTCACAGGCATGTGACCCACCAAGCCCAGCTTTTTGTATGGGTGTGGAAGGTCTGAACTTGGGTCCTTAAGCTAACAGAGCAAACACTTTACCTACTGAGCCATCTCCCCAGTCCCAAGAAGGATGTTCCTTGCATGGAACCAGAACTCTTCAGAACCCCTACTTCCCAACCCGGAGACTCCTCCCAGGTCTCTCACTCTCATTCGGTGATCAGCTCCAGTTCCATCCGGGGCATCTTGTCTCACCCTGTCCTTCCCATGCTGTGGGACACCCTACACCTCATTGCTGCTTCGACTCTACAGTGAGATCCCTCTCTCCCTTCCTCCCTCAGCTCTAGCCTAATGAAGACAACAGTAACCCTCACTGTGGCTCTCCTGGGGTGACTAATTGGTTAATCCTGGGAAGGCCCTTTGAAGATGAAACACCAGTGGGTTACTCACAGGCTGAAGGTATGAACTTGCCCTAGGCTAGGTCTGAGTCAGCAGAGAGTGGCCTCCCAGCTCCATACAGGCTGAGCCAGTCAGCCTAGGTCCTGCTCAAGGTCAAGGCTGTCCTACAGCAGAGCGTGGCAATGTAAGCCAAGGGAGATAGTGAGGTCTTGGTGGCCTGTGTGGGGTGGGCTCTTCTGAGCCTGAGAACTGGGCCCTATTGAAGATCACATAGCACGAAGTCCTCAGACAGCGCATGCAGCAAACCTTGGTTGGGACAGTATTTCCTGGTCATTGTTTGGAGAAATATTTTTCTCACAGCAAATTCCTCAGGAGCCACAGCCTGTCTCCTTGCGATCTCCTTAGCTGGGAGGGCAGTGTTGTCAGCCTAAGTCTTGGGAGAAAGACGTGGGCAACTTGTGGAGCCCCTTGGCCTTCTCACATGCATCTCTCTTATGAGGGCGGAGGTGATGGCTGAGACTGGGCCTCATGCTTAAAACCAGGCTGGCTCTTGAACTCACTGTGTAGCCTAAGCTAACCCTTTACAATTCATTCGCCTCAGCCTCCTAGCGTGCCGGCCATCCCATCTACCTATGGGAGAAAGGAACTAGTCAAGTGTGATGGTAAATACCTATCAGCCCTGCATTCAGAAGATGGAAGAAGAGAGAGCAGGAGAGCCTGGGCTACATGGAACCAACCCTGTCTCAGAAAAGAAACAAAAGGCAGGCAGGGAGGGAGGCAGGCAGGCTGGGAGGCAGGCAGGCAGTCGGGGAAGGGAGGGAGGGAGAGAGGGAGGGGAGAGGGAGAAAGGGAGGGGGGAGGGAGAGAGGGAGGCAGGCTGGTAGGCCAATTTACAAACCAGAGGCCAGCCCTTGTGATGATGCCCAGCAGGGTTTTGTCACCACTGCTGGGAGACAAGAACTGTCCTTAAGACACAGCCTTTAAGATGCAACCCAGTGTCAGATTCCCCAACAATGGAGCAGCAGGTCCCCATACCCTGCCCTCCAGAACCCTCCTGCACCCTCCTGTAGTGACCCCCAACATGATCCATTCCCCCCCCCCCACACACACACACACACTGCCTTTCTTCTGCCCTCTCCCTCTGCCATTTCCTTCTTCCAGAAAACAACCTCCCTGACCAGAAGGATTTCGGGCACTTCTGCTTTTGCTCTAAAGCCACCAGCTCCTATAATATTTTCTGCTCCTCTTCCCAGAGACTCTGAAACACACAGATGACAACGCTTTAAAAACAAAGAGCCGGAGGCAGTGGCACAAGTTTATCACCCCAGCGCTTGGGAGGCAGAGGCAGGCGGATCTCTCTGCAAGTTCAAAGTCAGCCTGGTCTGCAGAGTAAGATCGGGTCTCAAAAATAAAATAAAAAAATTAAAATTAAAATTAAATTAAATTAAAATTAAAACACAAAAATCTGAAGTAAAACCAGGAGGGACTGCTGGCAGCTTGGGGCAAGAAAGGGGAGAGCGGCGAGCTAGTGAGTGGAGGCCTGGATCTGGCCAAGGGGCAGGGCACAGCCATAGACTGAGCAGAGCAGCTTTCTGTTTGGCTGTTGTAGCCGCAGAGATGAAGTGGCCACTGGGAGAGAGCTGCTAAGATCCACAAGACAAGAGCCTCTTTTCTCAATTCTCACACTGCCATCAAGTGGCCCAGTGAGCCAGTGCAGGATGTCTGTGGCAACCTGAACTACCCTGAGAGAGAAAAGGGGTTGGGTGGGACTTTACCTAGGGACTAAGAACCAAGGACCAGCCTAGAGCCTTGAGCTGTTCCGTAAATGCCGATCCCTAGCAATATTATCAGAGATGTGTACAAAGCCTCTCCAGGCACGTGCGCAGCGTCTAATCAATTCCATGCATTCAGGCAAGCAAACTCACAAGTGCTTGCTGGGCACATCAGCACGCAAGGAGACAACTCTGGAAGAATCAGTACAAAAGCCACGGTCTCAGCTGGGCGTGAGACAGCACACCTATGATCCCCATACAAAGAGGGATCTCTTCATTTACTTTTATGTCATGGATATTTTTTTGAGTATGTACATCTGTGCACCATGACCATGCACTCCTACTGCTCATGATGACGGAGAGAAGGCATCAGATCCCCTGAAACTGGAGTAACAGACAAGTGTGAGCTGTTGTATAGGTGCTGGAAATGGATCCAGGTCCTCTGGAAGGGCAGTCAGCCCTTTCAAGTGCTGAGCTGACCTCTCTGGTCCCAGAGGAGGGAAGATGTTGGTCACAAGTTCAAGGCCAGCCTGAACCATGTAACTCTGTCTCAAACTGAAAGGAATGGGATGAGATGATATCTCAGTGGGTGAGTTCAGGTCCCCAAAACCCATTTTAAGAAAGTCTGGGGGGGTAGGGGAGCATGGCATGGTGTTATGTGAACATCCCAGTGCTGAGGAGGCAGAGGCCAAGAGGGGTTCCTGGGATGCCAGTGTAGCTGAACAGTGAGCTCCAGGCTTGGTGATCTTCTAGAAAAATAAGGTGAAGAGGAACAGAAGACACCCAACATGGATCTCTGGCCTTCATGTATGCAAGTACACACATGCATGTACAAGTACCACCTGCACACAATACGCACACACCTGCACACAATACGCACACACCTGCACACAATACGCACACACCTGCACACAATACGCACACACCTGCACACNTACGCACACACCTGCACACAATACGCACACACCTGCACACAATACGCACACACCTGCACACAATACGCACACACCTGCACACAATACGCACACACACCTGCACACAATACACACACTGGGAGAGGAATGAGAAGGGAGGGGATACCTAAAGGTTCAAGTCCTGAAGCTCCTGTCACTGTACCTCTGAGGAGGTGGCCTTGCCTGAGGAAACAGGAAACAGGGCACGATCCAGGAGACCCAAAGCCAGCTCTAAGGCCTAAATATGCGACCCACTCAGGCAGGACTTCAAGCCTCGTTCCCTATGGTGGCCAGCTTTGATTGTCAACTTGACACAACCTAGAATCATCTGGAAAGAGTCTCAATGGGGGATTGTGTACGTCAGGTTGTCCTGTTTGTGGAAGATTGTCTTAATTGATGAGTCAGCCCACTGTGGGTGGCACCCTTCCTAGGCAGAGGTTCCTAAACTGTATACTAAGGGAGAAACCTAGCAGGTACAAACAAGAAAGCAAGAATATACACATTTATTTCTCTCTGTTCTTCTTGACTGTGGGTGATATATGACTCGCTGTTTGAAGTTCTGGCCTTGATTTCTTACCAATGATGGGCTGTTACTTGGGGTCTGAAAACTAAATAAACCCTTTCTTCTCACTGCAACATAAATGGCACCAGGATACTTCCTACCCACACACCTCTGTTCACCTCACATGTTTGCCCTTTTTGAACAACCCAAATGTAGCATAACCACGTTTGGAGTGGGTTCCTACTGTCCCATGCTTTAGACACACTCCTGTCATGCCTGCAGAGTCACAGTCATCAAGTCATGTAACTCAAGACCTGTGTCACTATTGGCTGGACAGGAAGTGGGCGCATGTCCTATAGAAAGAAGGACATTCAAATCTCCCTCCTACAAAACAGAATTGTGTCCAATTTGGAGACCGTCAGTCTTTGCTAGGGTCTAAAGCTGTACATGTTAGCCAAGGACTGAGAGGCAGCCAGCTGCTGCTGTTCACACCCATTCAGTCTCCCAGCACTCACCCCTGGCACCTCGTCCCTGTGACTGGTTCACAAGAACCTCTTCTCTTGTTATAGTTTGATTTTTTTCACAGTGGAGATCAATCAGGGTCTTGTGCTTGTTTAGCAAGTGCTCTACCACTGAGCTACATCTCTAGCACGAACTGTGTATGTGTGTGTGTGTGTGTGTGTGTGTGTGTGTGCATGCGCATGCATATGTGATATGTGTCTGTGGTGTGCATGTGTGTCTGTGTATGCATTGGTGTGTGGTATGCATTGGTGTGTGTATATGTGTGTTCTGCATGTGTGTTGTGCTTATGTGTGTGATGTACATGTGTGTGCTGTGCATGTGTGCATGTATGTTGTACATGTGTGTTTGTGTGCTTGCATGTGCAGGCCAGTAGACCACCTCAGTTTGTCCTGCAAACACTTTGTTCATCTGACAAAGTCTCCCACCTCCCTGGAGCTGCAGGGTACTACACAGTGTGGCCAGCCAGCCCCTGAGACTTACCTTCCCAGCTTTGGGGAGAGTGAAGGGGTTGAACTCAGATCCTCATGCTTGAAAGACAAACCTTTTAGCAACTGAGCTATCTCCACAGCCGGTCTGGTCTCCAATCTTGAGATGAGGTCACACCAGGTTTCCCAGGTTGGCCTTTGAACTTGGGAATCCTTCTGCCTCAGCCTCTGAAGCAGCTGAGATGCTGGCCTGAACCACCACACCCAACTTCCAAGAATGAGTACCTCTGTTAAAAACTTCAAAACACTAGGCAAGCCAGTTGTAGTGGTGTGTATGCCTTTAATCTAAGCTTGACAGGGAGAGGATGGCAGATCTCCCCGTGTTCAAGGTCAGCCTGGTCTTCATAGTGAGTTCCAGGCCAGTCAGAGAGGTACAAAATGGGACCTTGTCTCAAACTGACAAACAATACATTAGATAGATTGCCCTAAAGATTTTCCCAGTCCTAAGGCATAACATCTATCTGGCCCAGTGCAACACACCCCATTTCCCGAGGCCACAGCCTATTTCCGAAAACATAGGGTACTTTCTAAAGAGACTGCAAGCTTATGAATTACAATGCTCAACACACAGCAGCATGAAAAGACTAAGCAAATATTGACACTGTTAGCTCCAGCTTTTCAAACATTCTTTGCAAATCATTCATTGTTCTCTGGGATGTCAGATTTAATCTGAAGAGCATTTTATAGTTTGTACCTACCTGTACCACCCCTGCTGACCACACCAACGGTTTTCATGAATTCATCTGTTTGCACAAGGTGAATGAGGCTGGACAAAACCCTATCATGGAAGGAGGGAATTCTAGGATGCTAACAGTTGCTGGGGTGGTGGTATAGCCACTAGTGAGGTTTTCATGCTCCTGTAAATTGTCCCCTAATGATGTACTGGGACACACACAGGACATGGTAGTATAAGAGGCTAGCTGAGCAGAGGGGTGGGGACCAGGAGTCAGAGGGGGACAAGACAGGGTGATGGGGCATGAATTTGATGTACTATGTATGTGTAGTAAAATGTCATAATATAACCTGTCATTATGAGCAATTAATATATGCTAATAAAACATTAAACATGTGTCTGTCCTACACTTTCCACCCAGGGACTTAGAGGTCTGTAAATGAAGGGCTGAGAAATGGCTCGGTGGGTAAAGGCAGCAGCTGCTAAAACTGATGGCCTAAGTTCCATGTCCAGAACCCAGAGTAGGAGAGAACTGACTCCAGAAAGCTGCCCTTTGACCTCCACACTTGTGCTATGGCATGTGCCCCTCCCCGTTGTGTACAAACCGGTAAGTAAAATAAAGGTTTTTAACTGTAAATGGCTCATTAGTCTGTCCATTTATCTCATTTCCCCTCATCTCTGTGTTTGCTTATGCATTTAGTGTTTGTGTGCATATATGTATGTCTGTGAGTGTGTGTATGTGTGTGAGTGTATTTGTATGAATGTATGTGTGGGTATGTATGTGAGTATATGTGAGTGAGTGTGTGTGTGTTGGGGGGTCAGAGGACACCACCAAGATAGGTTTGTTTGTTTGTTTGTTCGTTTATAGATAAGATCTCACGTTGCCCAGGCTGGACTCAAATTTGCTATATACCCAAAGCTGGCCCAAGTCTGTAGACATGAGTGATTGAGTCTGGCTTCAATTTCTCTCCTCAGATGCTCAAGATTTAACAAAGAAATGGATGGTCCTGCTTGGTCTTGCTGGTGCTTTGGGGGAGCGGAGGAAGGGAACTAGCCAGAAGCCACTGCTCCTACTAGCTCAGGGGTCACAGAGGATCATCAGGCACTGTCTCAGGTAGTTTCTGGCACAACAGTAGTGGTCTCCATTAGCAACAGGTATAGCTATGCATCAGCAGAGAATTTATTTGAAAAGTGTGGTTTTTTTAAAAAATTAGACTTGAAATAACTATCTCATTTATCTTTCTACTTTGTTTTTATTGTTTTGAGACAAGGTCTCACTATGTAGCCCTGGCTGGCCTGGAGCAGTACATCAAACTGTCCTTGAACTCACAGAGATCTCCTGCCTCTGCTGGGATTAAAGCCATGTGCTACCATGTCCACCTTATTATACCTAACTTCTGTGCATGTGTGTGGTATGTATGTGTATGTCTGTACATGCACATACATGCCGACCGACGCACAAGGAAGCTGGAGAGCCACCTCAGGTGTCATTCCTTGGGTTCTGTCTACCGTTTTATTTCCCCTTGAGACTTCTCAGTGGCCTGGGACTTGGGAAATAGGCTAGGCTGGCTGGCCGGTGACCACTTTTCCAACCAATCCCACTCCCCAGCCTCAGGACTGTCTCTGGCGTGGAGTGGAAATAGCCAGCAGCAGCACTTGGAGTCTGCCATGACCTAGATGGCTGCCACACACAGGCCTGAGGTGCCACAGCCTGGACCATCCAATCACATCACTCGTGGTACTGGGCTGATCGGGCGACACCTCCAGGCATCCATGGTGAAGCTTTGGTAGATCTAGCCTTACCAGAATTATCTTTTGCTAGTTTCTCTTCCCACCATTTTTTTTTTTTTTTTTTCATTAACATTTCGTGCCAGACTTTTTTTTTTTTTTTTTTTTTAAAGATTTATTTATTTATTTATTTAATGTAAGTACACTGTAGCTGTTTTCAGACACTCCAGAAGAGGGAGTCAGATCTCCTTACGGATGGTTGTGAGCCACCATGTGGTTGCTGGGATTTGAACTCAGGACCTTTGGAAGAGCAGTCGGGTGCTCTTACCCGCTGAGCCATCTCACCAGCCCTCGTGCCAGACTTTATGGTACATGCGCCTTCAGCCTTAGCTCAACAGGAAGAATTGGGATGCTTGAGAATGAGGCTTTTGTGGGCTCCAGCATAAGCTCAAGGCTAGCCTGGTCTACATAACAAGATTCTATCTCAAGTGAGTAAGTAAATAAAAGTAGCCAGGCATGGTGGCAAATGCCTTTAATCTTGGGGATGTTGTTCAGTGCTAGAGTGTTTTCCTAGGATATATGGGGCTCTGGATTCAATCCCCAGTACCATGGGGTGGTGTGTGTATATATGTATTCATATATATGTGTGTGTATACATGCATGTGTGTGTGTATGTGTGTGTATGTGGTATAATTTGATTTGGTAGTTAGAGTGATGGCGATTCCATGTTTCATTTCATGTCTTTGTGAGGCTAAATAAAATTTGGTAACTATACCTCAACTGCTCTTTTCCTTCTATCGCACACATGGAGGGAAAACCCAGTACAAACAAAAGCAGCACTACCTTGTCAAATCTAATGCCTTCTAGAGCAGAGGGGGGCATAATGTCCCAAACTAAGATTTAAGATGCAGCCAAGCATGGTATCCATGCGCTAATCCCAGCACTTGGGAGGCTGAGCTAGAAGGGTAAGAGTTTTTGAGGCCAGGCTGAGCAAATATGTAAGATCCAGAAAGAAGGGGAGGATGGAGGGAGGAAAAGAGGAAAGAAAGCTGTTTGTAGCAACATACACTTGTGTTCCCAGCATTTGGATAGAAGAGGCAGTAGAATCAAAAGTTCAAAGTTATCCTAAGCTATATAGGAAGCCTGAGGGCAACGTAAACTACATAAGATACTATCCCAAATATGGGGGGAAGGGGAGGGACTAGAGGTGGCCCAATAGCTAGGTATACCTACTGTTCCCACAGAGGGTCCTGAGCACCCACATCAGGAAACTCAAAATTACCTGTAACTCCAGTTGCAGGGGAAGCTGTCTCCCTCTTCTGGCCCTAAGTGCACACGGTGCACATAAGCACACATAACACACTAAATATTCTTTAAAGGAAGGTTGCAGAAGGCAGCAGGGCAATTTGGAGAGGTTCGAGTCCTAGACTGTCTATATTGTGCACCCAGCTGCTCTCAGAACTTCCCACCAGCAGATCTCTGTGGACTCACCATGTGCTTGGAAGACTTAACACAATGAACAAGTTGGACATGAGGTCGTGGGGAAATGGACCTAGCGTTTCAGCATATGAACAGGGAGAAAGCACCCTGTGGCTGCAGATCAAACACACCAAGCTTTGTCTTCCCTGACCACCTGAGAGATGACTCCTGCCTGTCACAGGCAAGAGCCAAATATAAGAAATTACAGCGTGACCACAAGATGCTTCTAAATAAATAGTGTGAGGTGATTCTGGGAAAAAAGAAGGGAGGGCCTGGTGGAAGAATTTAAGGAGGCCAGGTGTAGTGGTGCATACACACCTGCAGTTCCCACACTCACATGAGACTTGCCTTGTGTTTTGAAGCTGGGCTAGATTACAGTGAGTTCAACCAGCCTGGGCTATAGTGTAAAACTGTGCACACATGCACACATACAGCCATACACAGCCAGCACCTTCTGGTCTTGCCAATTGGTCCTGGTCAGCTACCAACTACCCACAAAGGCCATGACCCTCATTCCCAGGATCCTGGGACTCTTGGCATTTAATCTCCAGTGAATGACATGGAAAGATGAGGGAGAAGGCAAGAGGCAGAATTGGGCCGAGGGCAGCCATCCAGGGCTCCACTGTCCTCTAATAAACTTCCAAGCAGACAAATGTGGAGAGTCGTCAGAAGCTGAGGAGTGGTTAGGAATGTGCAAACTCATGAAGTCCCAGCAGGGAAGGAGTTCCTTATGTATCAGCAACTGGAGGATGTCACCTGGTTAGAACTGCATCCAGGCTTACAGAGAGGAATCCCTGATGATGACCCTGCCCCCTGAAGCCCTTCCTCCCTCTGAGGTGTGATATATGATGCTCTTGCTGCTTATATTCTATGCTGGATTCAGGAAGGATGGCTTGGCCCCAGACTCTGATGTTTCATCTGCAATGGACCAGGGGCCAGATATGGTTCCAACCATCTTGGGTGACAGAGAAAACAGCATCCAGGTTGGAGATGCAGCTCACTAGTACAGTATTTGCCCAGGTTACACAGGTGGTTACCCAAAATCCCAGCCGTCAGGAAGGAAAGGCAAGAGGGTCATTCTCTTCCACAAAGCAAGCTCAAGACCAGCCAGGGCTACAGAAGACCGTGCCAAAATATGAATAAGGAGATACAGGAAGCTCCATTTTGTAGATGAGGCAGGTACCAAGCTTTCAATGACTTTAGCTTACTGTGGGGAAGGCCCGTGCGATGGGGGATGGGTAAGAGTAGCTCACCAGCAGAGGACCTCAAGCCTGTCCCTTGCATCCCCTGCCTCAGCTGCTCTTCTCTGACTTCCGTTGCCTGAGACAGCACTGTCTCTAACTCCTTGTACCTCAAAGTACTACCAGGAAAAGGAGTGGCTCTGCCCAGTGCCTGATGCGTGGTGTGGCGTGGATCCCGGAGTTAGCCATGGCTCATGTGCTACCCCCACTCACTGTGTTCCCACACTTCTATCCCAGCTCAGCCCTTCTGAGGACCCAGAACTGCTGGACAGCTTTACCTGGGGGGTGGGGAGGAGGCTGCTACCTCAAACACCACCCAGCTTTCATTCAGTAGCCTGCCTGGGTAACTGAGGAGCACAGGAAAGAAACCGAGACCCGCCCTCCCTACCCACCCTGACCCTCTTACTCACATATCAGCAGTCCCAAAGCTCCCCTTCTCCTCCTCCTGGCCATTCTCAGAGAGGGGTGGAGGGGCAGTCCTCCTGCCTGGCGCAGCAAGGTCTAGTCACCTTCCTTACCACCCTGCCTGCCCTCCAGCAAGTCCCAAGATGGAAGAGTGCCCAGTGAGACAGAAGCTTCACAGACGGAAGGTGCCAGAGTTCATGCACAGCCTGGAACGCGGCAAAACCATGCAGAAACAGTAGCCCACCCTTCAGTCCTCCATCCTGGCTCAGTCCCCTAGTTCCTTGTCACATTTCTGTCCTGGCCCTGTTCTTGCTCAACTGGAATTAGCTTGTATTCTGTCTTCACCTGTATGCAGTGGGTATCTGCTGACATGTCCTGTGCATAGAAATCTCCTAAGTATTGGCTCAATAAATTAAAAAAAGCAAATGACCCACCTAAATATGGAAGTCTACTAGGGAAATCCCTAGAGATAAGTGGGAAGGCCAACACCCTACAGTACCTATACTTGACACTAGATGGCACACAAAGAACATGATGCAGACAGGAAGGGTTTGAGATTTGAGGGAGAGGTTAAGCTTGCCCTAGTCCATCTACAAGGTCTTTTAGCTGAACAGTTGACAGCAGGTCACACTGTAATCACTGAGTTTCCCAGGGACAGACCCTGTGAAATATGAATCCATGCCTGTGCAGAGGAAAGGCAAGCCCTTCCGGACAGCACAGCCTTGTTTAGGGACCTTTTTTCTCTATGCAGGCCTTCACTGGGTTAGATGTCAATCACCCACAATATGGAGCAATCGGCTTCACTTAGCATTGGCCAACTCAGTTTTTCATGCAGGGACACACTGGGAAGTGACACAACTGAGCTCCACACCCGCACCAGAGCCAAGAGCATGGAGGGAGACCTGTCTTCTGCCTTTCTCTCTCCCAGTAGCATGAGGTCAGCAGTGGAAAGCCTTAGTGACAGCACCTCCCTAATCCTCACAACAGACTGGTGGCCGGTCTTTTTCTCCAGTGTGGATCCCAGCAGTCTAAAGTGAACCTTTCTTATGTTACTGGGACAAAGGGTTTCACTCTATAGCCCTGGCTGGCCTCAAACTTGGAGCAATCCCCCTGCCTCAGTCTCAGTTAAGGGATTAAATGTACCACCATACACACTAAGCAGAATGACCAAGGGTGCTATCTGGCCTGTGAAGATTTTGTACTCTGCAGATTTTCAATGTTTTAAAAACAGCTCAAGGTCTGTGAGTGCCAGTAAGTTTAAATGGAGGTGAGGAAGTGGATGTCAAGACTGCATTCCAGCCAGGCTGTGGATTCAGTGGCAGACAGGAAATAGCTGAGCAAATCTGCCGGCGTGACTTGCTTTCACGCAACTGTTTAAATCGGGACTTCAACTTTTCCCACTGGCCAACCCCTTCACCCAAGAAATTTTTACATGACCAGGTACTGAGTCTATGAAATAGAAAGACAAGTTGTCAGCAATAAATCATAAAGGTGTTTATTTGAAATGCCAAGGTGCATATGGAAGAAATGGATGTGCTTTTTACATAACAATTTTGGGTGAGCATTTGATCCTGTAAGCTGCAGAGCGCCGTCAGCGTTATTTAGAGCTGGCTGATATTTCAACTTCATAGTTGATGCAGAGAACACTGCTTTACATAAACACAGTATAACGTGGAAGCAGTGTTTAGGGTTATTTCAGAAAGTGCTGGAAACTCTGCCTTAACACCAAGCTAAAACTTTCCAACAGTTTCCTATGAAATTCAAGTCAGAAACGTAAATTAAAACTCTTGAAAAGCAAACATGGAGGCAAATGCCTGTGGTCCCAGCACTTGAGAATTAGAGCATCCATCACTCTGATAGGATCTAATCCTGATACTATTACTACTGAGGAATGAAGGTGGGAACTACCGAGTTCCCGTTTGGTACTGTGAGGGCTGGAAAACGGAGGCAGCTGGATCTCTGAGTTCTGGGCCAGCTAAAGTTACATAGTGAGACCCTGTCCTAAATAAATAAATAGCTAGGCATAGCAGACCTGTAAATCCAGTGCTCCATGGATTAAGACATGAAGATCAAGAATCAAGAGTTCAAAGCCAGCCTAAGATATGGAAAGCATAAACTTCCACAAAACTTCCCAGCTCCCTCCCCATGATTTTAATCTTGTCAGTTTACCCTTCCTAATTCAAATCCTGAACCTTCCAGTCTCTACGGGATCCAAAGATGTCTTATAATTGTGTGCCCAAGACTGGCCTCAAACTCACAACCCTGCCTTAGCCTCTTCCTTAATGTTGATAAGCAGAGTCAGAAGGGAGCTGTTCTACTAAGACTATGCACTAATTCGTGTAATATTCCTTGTCCTAAAATGGGCATATTGATGTATTCCAGAAATCCCAGTTCTTAGACTGAAGAAAGCGATGAGCCTCAACAGTGGTGGTGGATACCTTTAAACCAGGGGGGGGGGGGGGAGAGGCAGGAGGCAACTTTCAGGCCAGCCTGATCTATAGAACAATTCCAGGACAGCTAGAAATACTCAGAAAAACCCTGTCTCAAAGGAAATAAACCAAAAGAGGTAAGTCACATTGCAGAAACTGAAAGGGGGTGAGGGAAAGGTTTGCTGTCAGTGGAGCCCTGATTAACAGAGAGAGGAACTGTAGGAATGAGATGTGGACAGCTTCAACAGCACAGGACGTCAGGTCCTAGTCAGCCTTGTAGGGACTGTCTGTGTCACTGTGGGAACTGCAAACCTACGACTGCTAGAGGTCAAATCCTCACCAAAGCTTCTTACACTTCAGTGAGGCACAGCAGGGCCCTCCCTGTCTCCACAATGCCTATGGCAGGCACAGCTGCACACAGGGGCCAGGGCCACCTGCCCCAAACGCCAGCTGAAGCATTCTCTGGGTCAACTTTTCACCTTCCAGCCCCTTACTACTTGGCAAAACTATCTGACTTGGGCAGTTTTTGCGTGTAGCCTCATCCTGTGGGTAGGCTGAGGTAGCAAGCACTTTAAATGGATAATTCTTCTCCAAAGCCTTCAATTGTAGCTTCAGTTGCCTCTTACACACACATTGATTGGGCAAGGGTAAAATATAAAATTACCTCACTCCCAAAGCACAGAAACTGCTTAGTGTAATTGTGGATTGTTACAAATTTAAAATCTTGAACATTTCAAAAGTGCTGAGTCACTGTCAAGTTTCTCCCTTTCCTATTGTTGGTCCCCACTTCACCCACTTAGAAGTCACATCCCAGACACCAAATATACCACAGACACTGCTAGTCTCTCACCTACTGGGATCAAGGAAAAAAGGCCTAACTTGGAACCTAAATTACTTTCCATACTGGAAGTCAGGTAGTAAACAGGCTTTCATTTACTAAAGGGGTGAGATGGGAGAGGGCCTTGTGTTATCCTGAAACGTGGTGTCCTTTCTAAGGAAGTCACCAAAATCAACAGCATTATTCTGCAAATACACACCGAGCCAGATGTTCTCCTATGCCTTTAATACAGCCAAGGCACGGGCAATAAACACTGCATTTTCTCACGTTAGATGTCACACTGTCCCCTCATGCACCAGCCACACTACTTGCACACCACTTTCATCAGCACTCTGGTTTGCAGGCCGATTCAAGGTCACAGATGCAGGTGCACAGTTGTATACACACCTAATCTGCCAGAGATACAGGACACAACAACTGGACTTTGCCTCAGTGTGCACATTACACTACTGGGGCTGTTTACATCTTTCCAGGCAGCTGGCTAAAATGTTTTCAGTTAAGACAGTGGCACCCAAAAATATCTTTGCCCAAAGTAGCATGCCAACATGCCCTAACATGTAGTGCCTCTCCAGACTTCCCATGGCAACACTTAAACTGCTTTTATCTTAGTTGGGTGTTAATCTTGACTTTGCTTGGACATTGCTGACCAGCACCAATGCTTTCTGCTTCCATCTATTTAACTTCAGGAGAGGTGGGAGCATTTGTTTTTGTGAAGTATAGTAGTCGTAACCAAAACAAACATCTAGTGTTCACAAGTGACAATGCTGAAGCCCCACATCTGTCATGCGTGTAAACAGACTTGGCTTAATCAGCATCAAAGAGAACAGCATCTCCATCTGCAGCCTCCGGGGCCAGGGCATCCAGTGCACACTGCAGAGTACCTCTAGGCAGTGCCCTGTGGTGGTCTCCACATCTGGGCTGACACAGGACTCTACAGTGATGTCAGACAAGCCACCATTATGATGCTTGGGACTAGAGATTCTACCAGCAAAATGCAAACAGCATGTTTGTAGCATCAATCCCCAAAACGTGCATCACCTATCAAGAATATAATGTTTAAGGACTCGGGATCAAAAGGCCTAGAAGGACCCGTGGTAGAGGTCTCAAATGTGTGCCTCTCCATGTCTGGCATTCGACCAGCAAATATTAGAGAAAGGCTCTTGAGTGAATGGAGTTGTCCAAAGCTGTTACCCAAACACCAAACAGGCAGAAGCTAACTAAATCTCCATTTCCAGATTCTTCCCACTACACTACCCCAGACAAGGTGGGCAGAGCCAAAGAACAAGTCTACAGCACTGATGTAAGTGAGCTGTCCCATGCTGCTTGGTGACCAGAGTAGCAGACCACAAGGTCTCCAGTCAAGATGGCACGAAGCTGTCACTGTGTAAGATAAATTAATCAATCCACAGTAGAACTGAAGAGATACTCTGTTAAAAGCAAAAACACTTGCACAAGAAGACCACCCCAGCTTCCTTAAGGATGAGTTTCTGGTTAACTTACACAACAGTAACAGAATCACTTCACATCAGTAGCAACTGACAAAGAAATTACTCCACTTTAAGAGGTTTTGAGAAATACTAAGTCAGGCAAACATGCAAATTCAGAATATAAACAAGTACAAAGCCTGGTTATTCTGAAATAATCACCAGCTGGAGACGGACCTGAAGACACTCAACAGAACCAACTGACCTAATGCTGAGATGCAACACCCCAGAGACGGGCAGACTGAGCCTCAGTAGTATAAAGAGCCGAGCGAGCAGGCGGCAGGCAAAGCTCACCCTCCAGGTCAGGGTGCACACAGGTCTAATCCCTGCGCTGTTTGCATCCCGATGCTTGAAAGATCAGGAGTTAAGTGCCCAGAGCACAGGAAGCCACTAACGGAGACAGAAGCTTTAAAGGAAACACATGGAGGGAACGGAATAGACAACACACCGCACACGTTCAAAAGTAAACGAGAAACGCTCTGTAAGGTTTTAATGCTCAGTTTTCACAAACACAAGTTTCTACCCAATTTTACAACATACAATAAAATGTTCTAGTCTTTAGAATGTGCATTATTCAACTATTCCTCATATTCTTTTCCAACCTTTTAAAATCACCAGGAGTTTCTACCTAATACTCTACTATATTTACATTTGAATTGCATGTCTTAAGAACAAACGGAAATCCANGATATTTTGGTTAACTCAGTGTATTTATAAAATGAAAAGCTCTATCAAAATACTTTTCACTGGAAAAATAAATAGAACAGACAATGGATCTACCNAAGTTCATATTCACTTTGGCAGATATCAGTGTGGGACAGTTCATGACAGCACAATTTGCCCTTATTCCCCCAGAGCTGACCAGCTTCCAAGCTAAATGTTAAATTATTTTACTGAGATTTTATCTTGTTGGTATCTGGCTCATTCCACATCATCTTCAGCCAAGCTCTGAGCATTTACAATTCTCTGAAAGAAAAAGAAAATTAATTTTGAGAAGTGTCTTAATTTCAACTTAAATTGCTCTTCATGTAAGAACCAATTCTTGCTAAAATTCCCCCATTTTGACATAGAGCCCATACTTCATATTACTATCTCAGAAGACAAAGATCAGCTGGGCATGGCGACCTCCAACCCCAGCACTGGAGATGCTGAGCATAAGGGGGGAGGGGATCAGACTGGTGGTGGTGGTGAGGGAGGGGTATGATCACACAAGCTTTAGTTCCATATGAAAATTCAAACACAGGACACAATGCTGTTCATCTATGAGAGCCCTTACACTAAGTTATCTATGCTTCCTAATTTCCCTTTCCAGCCTGCAACCATCACACAGAGGGACTACAGCATGCCAAAATTAACATCCACCAAATTCTGTGTGTAACTTACATGCTTTATTCTCAACAAAGCTTCCCTGCGCTGGAAGCTCAGGTACCAGTGATGGTTTGTATATACTTGGCCCAGAGAATGGCACTATTAGGAGGTGTGGCCTTGTTGGAGTAGGTGTGTCACTGAGGATGTGGGCTTTAAGACCCTCATGCTAGATGCCTGGAAGCCAGCCCATGTCTACCTGAATCCTTCCATGTTCCCACCTTGATAACATCTGAAGGCCAAATTAAATATCTAAGAATTGCCTTGGCCATGGTGTCTGTTCACAGCAGTAAAGCCCCAAGACAGAACCACTCTCCAACTGGATCATTTTCTGAACTGAACAACTAACTCCCAGCTCTTGATTGCACACGGCTGGTTCTCTTTCTGATTCTGTCACACAGCCAGGTGACTCCTAGTTACATATAGACACAGCAGCCAAATAATTTGTTCTTATTCATTCCTGGAATTTTGATTATAGCAACACAGTACTGATAGTCAGCTATCCCTTCAACAGCACATAGCATCAATTGAGGCATGAACAGAACAGAACCATTTTAATCAACTTTAAAAGATTTAGTTCAGCTGGAGAGATGGCTCAGACGTTAAAGCACTGACTGCTCTTCCAGAGGTCCTGAGTTCAACTCCCAGCAACCACATGATAGCTCACAACCATCTTAAGGAGATCTGTTGCCCTCTTCTGGCATGCAGGCATATATGCAGGCAGAACACTGTATATAATAAATAATTCTTTAAAAAAAGGATTTAGTTCAAGTTCTTGTATTTCTAAGTCTTCCTCAAATCTCTGAAGGGAATTTTTCCCCAGATCTCTTGCATTCTAGCTTAGTATAAAGGAGCTAGGAATGTGACTAGTAGTAAAGCCTTTGGCTAACATAAGACAGAATACCATGAGAGAAAAAAAACTAGTTACTAAAAAATCTTATGAGAACTTACTTGCTACCATCACTTTGCTAATTCTTAACTATATCATGCTTAACTGTATCATGCAATAGCCCTTCTGAGATTCATTTTGGACTTCTCAGAAAGAATTCACTGACGTGAATGTTTAGTCAATTTGTACCTTATGTTTTGAGAAAAGAACTTCACTAAGCAGCCCTGGCTTAGTGACCCACCCTCCTCTGTCCCTGGAGTGATGGGATTACAGGCATGGGCTATCACACTTAACTATACTCATCATTTGAAACATGCACCTTGAACTTTCAAATAGAAACATGGTGATACAGTCAAACAGCACAAAATTCAAAGCCCACAGCAGGAATAAGTGGCAGACAACACCAAGCCTGACACACAGAGAACCCAGGATGGTCCAGGCTGTGCAGTCTTGACTTCTGTATCCCCTGCCAGGCCACCTAAGCAGCTGAGCAAGGCCAAATTTGGGGACTCAAACGTAAAGGTCTTCTAGTTGACAAGAGCACCTACACTTCTGACTCACATCTGACAAGCATTCACCTTAGGGTAGTGCACCACTGGCATATCCAACATTCCACGCTCGGCAAACCTGCCCCTAAGCATGGAGTTAAACTCATGTGTCACTCTGAAGCACTTTGCCTACTTACCTGACTAATGGTTGGAAGCTTGGTCAGAAGCATCTGGAACACTGGTGGTGGAAGAGTCTGCTGTAACACTTGCAGCAGCTGCTGAGGCTGTCCACACACAGCAATGGCATTTGTCAGGTGGTCCACACCCTTCTCGTAGTCACCTGCCAGACACACACAACTGCATGTTACCTGAAGTCTTCAAGATTTTGTCACCAATTGGTCCTAGCCCAAATCACTAGCAAGTAAAAACTTGGTACAGAATTTCCTTGCACCCATGGAAATGAGCACACTTCACCAACTGACAGCTGTGCAAAGACTGAGGCCCCAGCACCCACAGCTTTCACAGCCTGGCACGCTTGGTCAGAAGTAGCCAAATCCCTGCCGCCACTGTGGGAATTACATCATTCCCATTTTACAAATCAGACGCCACCTGACTGTCACCTGGGTTTGGGCAGCCCTTACTGTGACATACATGCCCAGCTCCTTTCCTGCAGTACCGAGGAGATAGGATGCCCACAGAAGAACCCGCTGAGGGCCAGGCACTGATGCAGAAGACACCAGGCCTCTGCTGAACCTGCACTGGCAACAATCATCTTCTCTGCTGAACCGACAGTGCTGATTCTGAGAACACACAATGCCTGGCCCTCTGTAGGGCATCTTGGAAAAGCTTCCTGGCTGGTATCTATTTCCAGCACTTAACATTTTCTGATTAGTTTTTCTCCTCAATTGCTCTTAATCTAGGAAAAGTGTGGAGATTAAGTTTTCTAGTTATTTGAATACAAGAACTCCCTCCAACTCTTGGTGAAATCAACCAAACAAACTTTCTCTCAGGAAAGAAACATAATAAATAAGCGGGGAGCCAGTGAGGTGGCCCAGCAAGTAAAGGTGGATGGATACCTTACTTCAATCAACTTGAATGCCTTAATTCAATCCCCAGACTCACATAAAGGTAGAAGAGAAATGTTTGCAAGACTTTCTCTAACCTCCACTCACTTACACAATTCGCACATACATACATTTTTTTTTTTTTTAACTTTTAAAGTTTATGTGCTTTGGTGTTTTGCCTGCATTCATGTCTGTGTGAGGATGCTGAATGTCCTACAATTGAAGTTACAGACAGCTATGAGCCACCATGTGGCTGCTGGGAATTGACCCTGGGTCCTTCTCCAAGAGCAGCCAGGGCTCTAACCACTGAACCACCTTTCTAACCCACAAAATTTTTAAAAGGGTAAAGTTGACCATAAATTTTCCTCATAAAACAAACAGAACACAAATAAATACACATTATACATGAAGTTCAACTCCATCTAAATCTATTGAGGGAAAAAAACCCGGAGAATAACACAATGCCAACTTTTTTGTTTTGTTTCTCCAGACAGGGTTTCTCTGTGTAGCCCTAGCTGGCCTTGAACTCAGAGATTCACCTGCCTCTGCCTTAAGTGCTGAGTTTAAAGGCATGTGCCACCACTGCCCAGAGACACAATTCCAATTTTATTAATGATAGCAACAACTTCAAAACTACTTTTGAGATTAAAAACTACTAAACAATGAGACCATCCTATTGTACGGAACAAAATGCTGCCCAATTCTAGAACAAAAAATAAAACAAAACAAAATCACCTTTCAATACAAGTAAATGAGGCCCAAAGTAATCATCTAAATTCTGGATCACGTAACTGATCAGATCTGGAGCTAGCAATACCTGGTGTGGTGATTAATACTGGCTGTTACTTGGTTACATTTGACAGTAACTAAGCACCCAAGCAGCTGAGTCCACCAATGGGGTATTTTTTTGGTTGGATTTTTTAAGGTCAGAGAGCCCCTCCCCCCCTCCCCCCAAGTCCAGGCCTTACCCTCTGGAGCCACCCATAACAAAAAGAAGAGAGTTGTGCTTTCTGCCCGCTTGTCCTCACTCTCAATGACAAGCTCCTCTATTCCAAGCCACCCCTTTATGGTGTGAAAGCATACTTCTTTACGATTTCAATGCTCACTGAAAACAGGAAGTGCCACAGCTCTCTAGGAGATAGCCACTGTTTGGACTAGTGAGACACTAATAAGCTACTGTAATAAGTCCATCACAGATACATAAACGTTCTATGAATTTATTATATGAATTTTGTTCCTTAGAAAACTCTGATAAGTTGGTAAGATGGCTGGTAAGATGGCTCAGCGGGTAAGAGCACCCAACTGCTCTTCCAAAGGTACAGAGTTCAAACCCCAGCAACCACATGGTGGCTCACAACCATCCTTAACAAGATCTGATTCCCTCTTCTGGAGTGTCTTAAGACAGCTACAGCATACTTACATGTAATAAATAAATAAATCTTTAAAAAAAAAAAAGAAAACTAATATACTGTGACTCTGACTAGGCAAATTAACTGTTTTAGGCTTATTAGCCACTCTTTCCTACAACCTTGGAATAACCTGGACCAGGTGAGTGTTGGTAGGCTCAGCCATATTTGCTGTTATTATTTATTATTCTGCACTATGGAGACACCCAGACACCCTGAATGACTTGAGAGTCATCTCTGCAAAAATAAAGTTCTCTTCTGATTTCACTCCAACTGTTACCTTATGTTCCACATCCTATTCAGAACAAGTAACTTCAAAACTCACTTCAATCACAGAGCCTGACAGCAACCAGCAACCCAGTTTGTCTTTCTGGAGCCAGCCTCAGTCTAAAGACTGCACCCACCTTGAAGTGTTTATCCTGAAATGACTATTACCTTGTGCTAATAACTCTTCGCCAAGCTGTATCTCTTCAAGGAAGAATTTCTGAACTGCTTCAGCATCTTTTAAATCAGGTAACTGGAAATGAAACATACAGAAATTAAGCTGAGGATACAGCAACCTGCAGAAAACCACTAAAAAAAAAAAAAAAAAAAAAAATGAGTTCATTCTAGGAGCAAAACTCATAAATCAAGAAAACCTAAAGAAAGCTAAAGCGTACAAATATCTATAGTTTATACATCTATACAATCCTTTATATTACCTATATATACATCGCTATCATCTATACAGTGCTATTTGTTGCCATTATAAACTATTAAACTATCATCCATTCATTCTTTTAACAATATTTCACACAGATGTAAAACTTTTGTCGGTGGGGCTTGGGGTTAAACCTAGAGGCTCTTGCAGACTAGAAAAGCACTCTACCACTATGCTAGATTACCAGTCCTCTTTTTGCTGGGATCTTATAGGCTGGCCTGGGTACAGCTTAGAGGTAGAGTTTGCCTAGCACACACAAACCCTATTTCTACCTCTAAAATTCTAAATAATACATTTCCTGTCAGACTCACATGTACACAAATCCTAAGTTATCTCCTCATCATATCCCACATCGTGGAAAGGCAGTCTGGACATACTAGAAAAACAAAGTGGTTCCAGCTTCAGTTCACTAGAACCATACATACCCCGCCAGCTATGCTCATCACTCAACTGGCTTAAAATAACAAAAAAGTGTAGCATTTAACAATACCATTTTTGCTTGCCTGAGTGTGCTTCTAAAAGAACTATAGTGATCCAATAGTTCATCTACAAATCCAGAGTGTCAGCAAGAGTTGACACATACTAATATTTTTAATCAAGTAGATAAAAACCTACAGTCATTAAAAATTGTAAACTCGGGACCTATGAAAAGAAAAAAAATGAAAAATTATATTCTACAAGTTACAATTTGTTTTTTTAAATTTGTCAGAACCTGATATAATTCTGATCCATAGGTTTAAAAACCTTAAAGATACCTGGGACTAAACACGCAAGATTCTCTTTGCTACTGAAGACAAGTCTACTACTATGTAGCTTCTCAAACTAGGATTAAAGGTTACTGTCGGAGGAAGGAAGGAAAATTCAATCAAATGCTGTATTTTTAAAAACCATTTTTAAGTAGCTGAGAACTTTAACTCTTGGTGTCCATCTCTGGAGACCCTCATCTTGCTGCTTATCCAGTTAACATATTTGCTGTTACCACCACCAAAGGAAAATACAGGAGGCTTGGAGAGCATGCAATCTACACGCAAAACACAAGACTATTTTCATTACCTTGGAAAGCCCAGCTCTCTCCTTAGCAAGCTTCTGTTTCTTTCTTCCTACAAGAAAAATAAAATAAAAACTTGGCTATCATCGTAAGGATGAAGACATCTAATTGCTGCAGCAGTCATTAATTGACAAATCATCCCTGCCTCCAGAATCCCTCCCTGACTGCCTCTCCGGTGAGTGAGCTGGTGTTTCTAGGTAGATCTTTCTCTTCTTCTGCATCCCCAGGTCCAACAATTCACAAGACAGAGACTGTCCCAACAGCTGCGCAGCAGAACAAAGCTCCCTTTCCAAATAAAACAATTAAGCCACTATTACCGAAATATACAGATTCCAGCTTTACTATTAAAAGACTATCCCTTCTTAAGCCAACGGTTCTGTAGAAGTAAGATGTTTGATTGACAAGCTCTGTGACACACTCAGGTTGGCTTCCAACAACAACAGCACTAAGGCTCCTGACCTCTGGGTCCTCTAGCTTCAGCTCCCAAGTGCAGGGATTACAGGCAAGCTACTAGTCCCAGCAGTATTTACACATTAGACCAAAAGAGAAGAAGAGCAAGAGGTTGAGCCCCAAAATGCGTTCCAAAATTGTTAACTACGGGCTGGTTAGTTTATAAAAATGGCTTCAGTACTCTGTAACAGTATGCCCTAAGAAAGCGTTGTTAGCTTATGGGGATCACCTGCCAAGTTTATATCCAATGCCTTACACTTACACTAGAGTGAACCTGATGCTCAATAAAACTCATCTAGTAATAGTATCTGTAATTATGAGGCTTCTAGCAGCCTTGTGAGTTAACAGATGTAAAACATGTGGTACAAGTACCTAGGCTCATATCCTGCCATTTTGGCATCCTACAGTTAAATACCCAATACCTAGAGGGTAACAATTACTCAATACTATGAGCTAGACAACAACCAGGTGGTACAAGTGAAGGGCATTCTCCCTAAGCACTAGATGGGCAAATTGTAAGCAAGAAAACTTAACTCTCCAAGATCAGTCTTGCCAAGAAAAGCAAAAACCATCATCCAAGCAAAACATCTCTGAAAACCTTAAAGTAGTCTATGAATCTGAATCAACTCAGAACTGAAGGACCTGTTGGCAGTTAAGCAGCTTGACTCTAGACCACCTGTCTTCCTACTAACTCTATCACCGAAGGCGCACCATTCAGATGAAAACCACCTCACAAAACAAAACTGAGTAATAAGCAATGAAAAATGGAATGTGCTAAACCAGAATTTTGAGAAAATAATAAAAGGCAATGAACCTAATTTCCACAACCATCTACCCAATGCAGTGCATGGGCGTAGAAGGTAAGATCCTTAATGTGTTTCATTTTTAGCAGGATGACTAGAGTTTTCTGCCTTCAGTTTCATAAGACTACCTCTGTAATAAAGGCACAAATGGTAAACAGGCTGAAGTCACACATTCAATTAGCAAAGTTGGGCCTTGGTTATGTGTTGATATTAGCCTGAGACACTTGTAAATCTACCAAGTTTAAACAACTATATCCATTAAACAAAAAAGAAAACAAAACTCTAAGCCAGGTGAATGCCTTTAATCTCAGCACCAGAGAGACAGAGGCAGGGGGATCTCTTGAGTACAAGAACAGCCAGGATTAGAGATCTTGTTTCAAAACAAAAGCATGCAAAGACTAACTTCAGAACCACTCCAAATCTAAGCCATTACCACATATTTAATGAATTCCTAAGTGAAGTATCCTTCAGTGTGCAGTATAAATGAAGTGCACCAAGAGTTGGCACAGCATTTAGAAACCTCAGATCAAGCCTTAACACCAATGGAGATGGGGAGGGGGTAATGAAGGCAGTCTGAATTAAGACATCTAACCTAATTTCAAGTCCTAAATTTAAGTCCCTTTTCATTAAAAAACAAAACAACTCAGAACACAATCCTTTTATTGCAGATGTACATATACATCAAACAAATTAAATCCAAATTACTCAAATTCTTAAAAATCACCCAACTACATAGTTTAGAGACTTGTGGATTTACTGCTACTTGGTAGTAAAAGTTGCCAAAACAAACAAACCTTGTAGCATTCACTAATTACAGCTGTCAGCAACAGCACCAAGGTCTTCTGAGGTGTGGCTTTGCCTCTGCCTTCTCCTCACTGAAATCAACTGGTTCTGATTAAAGCCAAGAGGAAAAAACAAGCAGTCTACCACAGAAAGTGATAGGGAGGAGCAGAGGTGAAAGGCCTAAGCTGCAGAAAGTCATGGATTTAATCACAGGAAGGGCAAAAAAGGAAATACTGGAAAAATGATTTTGAAAAGAACAACCCTAGCAGGGCGTTATTGCCACGCCTTTAATCCTACCATTTGGGAGACAGAAGCGGGTTTATCTGAGTTCCAGGCTAGACAGGTCTGCAGAGCGAGAGCCTGCCTCAAAAGTTTTAAATAACCATAATTTTCCTGAAACAACTTAAGATTTCTTCAACCAAAAAAAACACTTTCTCAAGATTTCCACCAAGGCTTTCCAAAGCAATCAATCATCCTGCTCAGCCCTCTCCAAATGTGTAGATCCACAGCCCCAAGGCACTGAGTAGACTTGTGGACCCAAAAGTCATTTCACAGCCCGCATTTATGGAGCCTTCGGTATGTCAAGTACTTGTCCCACCTAACCAACAAGAGGCAGCTTGTACCGCCTTACTTTACAGTTAAGGAGGTTTTTAGTGAACGCTGCTGGTCAGTACGCAATCTGGTCCCCAAAACGCAGTCTATAAATCCAAGCTGCATTCTTCGCACTACTCCACTTAGCCATCGGACAAAAACACACTCTCCACATCTCCCTACATGATGAAAACGATGCGGGCTACTTGGGGCCCACGGGCTCAAAAAGACCTCCAAGTCCTATAGTAAGTAGTAAAGATTGTACGTCTAATTTATTAGTCTCCGACCATATATAACTACGAAAAATTAAAAAAATTATTTAGAAATTCGAGAGAATGGAGTTAGTGCCTGACCGCTCCCCCCTACCCCAAGAAAGCGAAACAAAAAAGGCCAGATTATTCCAACAAATGTGCTTTCAGACTATATATTGAAAAGTGAGAGTCTCTTGAGATTCACGGGCGGATCACATGTCCGTGATTTCCGAAGGCGTGCCAAGATTTCCCTCCGGTAAAACTCTGAGATGTCGCAGGTATGAAATAAGACTGAGCCACGTGAGGAGCGCAGCCCTTTGGACTCCCCCGCACTTTATCTAGCATTCACTCATATCTTGGAAGCACCAGAGCAAAGCCGCCAAGAGGGTTTAAGAATGCAAGGACGACACCCCACTGTGTTAGTAGTGCTGGGGCAGCAGGGTCAACGGGTTTGCTGAATAGATCACCGCCTTCGTCTGAAAAGCTAGCAATGGGAGGCACCAAGAGTTCGAAGCCGACCTACCAATTGCAGCAATCCCCTATCGTAAACACACATTTTTGTTTTCAACGGTGTTATGTTGTAGAGAAAGGCTCGTGCCTGTTATCACGGAACTAGGTGGAAACGGGGGGCTGGGGGGGGGGCTGTGGAGCTGCTGGCTGCCACGAGGTCGAGGCTAGCGTGGGTTACAGCCTGAGCTACACAGGAGGACCCCGTCTTCAACACAAGTTGAATGGGGGGAGTGGAGCTAGGCGAGGTGGAACCCTGAGACTGGAGGATTACCACCTTAGCCTGAGCTAAAGACCCGTCTCCCACCCCCCGCCCTCCAGAATTAAGAGGGGGGGGGAAGGCAAAAAAGTGCTACCCCTCCCCCGAATCAGCATGCATTCCACCGCCAGCAAGATGGAGCCAGGTCGCCTCCAAGATGGAGGCCCGCGGGCACAGGCGGGACCCTGGCCGTAGAGCGCGACGCCGGGGAGCCCTCGGGGGCGCGCAGGCCTGAGGGGAACAGGAGACGCGGGGCCCACTCACGTTCTCGAAGCCTGTTCTTGAAGTTGGGGTCACTCCGCCTTTTGCGGTCGAAGTAGATGCAGTACCCGATGAAGAGGGCACCGCACACGCCCGCGGCGATGGCGCTGTTCCGGCCCACCATCTTCGCTCGACTGGGGCGTTCGCCGGGCCGCGGCAGCCCGCCTGGCAGCGGTTAGCTCCGACCGATCGGAGCACGCCGGCCGCTCGCAGCCGCCTGCCTCCAGTCCAGACGGAAAAGGCCGAGCGCGAGGACTTCCGGCGCGCGAGGACCCCGGGGGGCGTCCGCGGTGGGCTGTCCGCGGCGGTGCCTGCGCGGGAGCGCCTGGTGCGCACGCGCAGATGGCCCCAGTCTGCGCGGCGGAGGCGCCGTGCTGAGGGCGGGGCGTGCACTGCGGAGGGGTTTGTGCGTCATCCCGTGACCAGTGTGGGTTGGGGGCAGCACGTGTTTGTGGCGCGCTGAGTCAGAAGCCTTTAATCCGCTGTCCTTGCTTATGAAAGACGAAGGTGGGAGCCGGCTGAGAACAGCATCTCATGTCTCTGTGTCCTTCAGGAAGCCTGTGACTTGAAGTGCATGCGTTTGCTTTTTAGGTTTTTGAGATGGGCTCTCCCCTTGTAGTATAGTAGGGTCCGGAACTTGCTGTGTAGTCTGCCCTGGCCTCGAACCTGCAATCCTTTTGCCTCATCCTCTGAACAGTGATATTAAAGGAAGACCTGAACCGCCTGATCTGGCAGTATTTGCTTTGTAGATTGCGTTGTAACTGACATTAGACACAGTGATTGACTTCAAAATAGTTTTATGATGTAGTCCTGTCATATGTTGCGGAGAAGAAAAACGGGGCCATTCGTTCAAAAAAAATTTAACTGGTAAGGAATATAGAAGGGGAAAAAAAAAAAACAGAAAAAATGTCTAGGGGTGGCTTTGATTTGTGCAGTCATTAAACTGCACTCTGGTCGTCCTCTCCCTCCCCCACAACCCCATCAAGATTCCTAACCAGCTCATTACTAATGCTGGAACCCACTCACCACGCTCTTTTGAAGGAAAGGCAGTCTGGTACAGCAACTGCTCCCTTCACTGAGGAAACATCGAAACCTGGGACAGTGACAAGTTATGCTGCAGTCTGAGAATTTGGGTACAGTGACAAGATAAGAGGTAGCCGATGCAAGCCTTCCCTGTACCTCTCATTGTAAAAATGCTTTTTTTTTCTTCAAGATTTATTCATGCATACGAGTGCTCTATCTGCATGTACACCTTCGGACCAGAAAACAGCATTAGATAGCTTTACAGATGGTTGTGAGCCACCGTGTGGTCGCTGGGAATTGAACTCAGGACCTCTGGAAGAGTAGCCAGTGCTCTTAACTGCTGAGCCATCTCTAGCCCCTGTAAGGATTTTTTGAAGCTATGTTAAGGGGAGAAAAAAGTTTACAAGAAAAAAATGTTTAATACTCATGATTAATCAGTACTTTTATAACAAAGCCAACTTCTATCCACTGTTGACCACTTATATGCATAGTTTTGTGGCTATTAAGTATTTTATCAGATATAACAAGTTACTTTTTCAGGTAGCAAGAAATTACACTAGGCATCTTTAGAAAATTTCCTACAAAATACATTTTTAAATGATTTACACAATCATAGTAGCACACACATTCTAAAGTAGAAATTTCAACAGTTACACAGTGATGAGTTCCAAAGTATCTAGGGCCAGTGAGATGGCTCAGTAAGTCCATGCTTTGGAAGGAGAGAACTCCAGAGTTTTCTGACCTCCACATTCACATCATATACATATTAAAGTTACATCTATGCACGTATATAATCTGCTCACTCACAGGAGTTGTAAGTTGTACATAGATTATATATGCACACACAATCTAATGTTGCATCTTTATACAGTTTATGCAAAAACGCTCCAGAATGATCAGGTAAAATTGCTGAAATTTAACCGAAAAGATTCTAAATACCGTAAGGGAAACCAACCATAAATTATCCAGTCTTAGATACAGGAAATAGAGCTTTCTCTGCTGTAAAAGCTACACACTCTTAGTTTTATAATTTTTTAAATATTCATTTAATGTGAGTACACTGTAGCTGACTTCAGACACACAGCAAAAGAGTGCATCAGACCCCATTACAGATGGTTGTAAGGGACCATGTGGTCTGGTCGCTGGGAATTGAACTCAGGACCTCCGGAAGAACAGTCAGTGCTCTTAACCACCGAGCCATCTCTCCAGCCCCACACTTTTTTTTACTTGTATATACGTGTGTAGGTTATGTTCGTGAAGAAGTGCACGAAGTCTGGGGAAACCAGAGGAGTTGGACCTAGGAACTCAAGTTACAGACAGTTGTGAACTGCTTGGCATGGTATTCTGAAGAGCACTGCATGCTCTTAACCAAGAAGCCATCTCTCCAGCCTCTAGAGCTATGGTTTGCTTGTTTGTTTTTAATTTATTTATGTGTAAGTACACTGTAGCTGTATCCAGACATTCCAGAAGAGGGCATCAGATCACCTTACAGATGGTTGTGAGCCACCATGTGGTTGCTGGGATTTGAACTTTGGAAGAGCAGTCAGTACTCTTTAACTGCTGAGCCATCTCTCCAGCCCCTAGAGCAATGTTTTAAAGACCTCATTAGGTTTTCTACATGGCATTTCCCAAAGACAGAACTTTTACAACTAAATGAGTGAAAACTTGTCCTACCCTCTTGCCTACTGGACTCTGCCTGCCTAAATCAGCCTTGGCTTCCCCTTTCCCCCACTTCATCCTGGATCCAGCCCCAGCTTGGTAGGATGTGTCTGGAACTTAGGAAATGCAGCAGCATGTTGTCATGTCATTCAACTTTAAAGATTGCAATTTAATTAACATCATTCATTAGATGCTGTCTTTAAACTTTCTGGGACAGCCGTTTCATGCTAATTGATACTAATTTAAGCATTACATTTTCCTGGTAGGGTATTTTTCTTATGAACCCCCCCTTTATAGCCAAGGACATCACTGACCACTGTAGTCACTGGCAACGAATTAGAAGCTAGTCACTCTTATCAGTCTTATTGGTTAGCAATTATTAGATATATGGAATAAGATAGAAATATAGATCTACACTACAATTGGAAGAATAAGAAAAATGAGAAGAATGTGCGTGTGTGTTTTACACAGCTGTGACTATACCTGGAATCAGTATTCCCACAGTAACCATTTGAACACTTTGCCTAAACACGGAGTATTAATGTTTATTATTTTTCTTTAAATACATTTCTAAGAACAAGACTTCAAAGAAGCCTTACATATATCATGAATTTAGAGAAAAAAAAAAAAAAAAGACACTGGAAGCCTCCACATTTTCCACATAATCCATTAAAAAACCCAGACACTCATTGCAAGGTTTCACCACAGAAAGGAGGCAACGTCAGTTATTACTGCTGCTTTTTTGGTTTCTTCATTTGTACTTTTTTCTTTTGTCCTTTCTTTTTCTTTTTCATGAGAACTGCCTTTTCTCCAATAAATGCATTCTTGGAATGGAATTTTCCTTCTTTGGAATTAAAATTAAGTCTTTGCTTAGGTTTAATGACATCCTTCTTCAAGCTTGGATTTGAATTCTGTTGTTTTAGTTTTTCTTTATTAACAGAACGCATGACTCTCAGTTTTCTTCCCATTAGCTCAGAATTATTTAACTTCAAAGCAAGATGAACAGCATCTGTGTTCTGCAATAAGAAGAAACATTAATTTCCACCAGAAATGATATGCAATGAGACCAGTAAGGTCAGAAATCAGTGGTCTATGTCGGTCTTCAAGCTCGTACACACAAATCCTTCTAGTCTATGCCCTAGAGGTCAGATCCAAGGGTTTGGGCAGCCTGGCTTGAGCCCCTTGTTGCTCACGTTCCAGTCACGGCTACAGGTGGCACTCAAGCTGCTTCACCAAATGCTCACAATCACAACCACAGGTTCACTGCACATCATATGATGTTTGTTTAAAACAGTAGTCACCTCAAAACACAACTTTCTGTAAAATTCCTGTGGTAAGCAGAAGGCAGGAAGTCTTCTACAGTCACTGAGATGTGGGACTAGAGACTAGAGGGTTCTACTTGAGTCCAAAATCTTATTTCAACACAGAACCATTAATACTATTTTCAATGTTAAGGAGATATTGAAAGAACTCTACAAGCATCTCAAAGAGGCAAGTAACATCTAGACACAGTAACAACTAAGATCAGTATAACAGAGCAACACAAACCTCACACATATAAGAGTGTTAAAACCTCCCTGGCAATACTTATCAAGAGTCAAAGACCCTGGGTGCTGGACAGATGTCTCACTCAGTAGTTAGGAGTACATTCGGTTCTTATGGAGAATTGGAGTTCCAGGCACCTACCTCCAGCTCAAGGAGGAATGCCACAACTCTGGCAGGTGCATGTACATTCACATGCACATATCCACACAAACCATACGCATCCATGTTAAAATAATAAAAATGAGTCTAAGTGCCATTAAGTAGTATGCTATGTCCTCTACTGCTTAAGACTGTTAGGGAACACTCAGGTGTCTGCTCCATCTCACAGAGGTAAAATTCCAAAGTTTTAGTTCCTCTCATACCCAACATCTAGGCTATTACTTAGTACTGTCAGCATGTACATACAAGGAGCTATAGCCACAGCAATGTGTGGTTATGGATTTAGCTTCCTTAAGTCTGAAACCGGGGATTTAAATGACAGCATCAACACAAAAATGGCGCAGCAGTGACAACCTCGCCCCAGCATTTTAAAGAGAATCCCAACATTAGTCTCCCATACCTCAAAGAGCACATAGCCAAATCCTCTGCCGGCCCCTGTAAGTGGGTCTCTCACGATCCTCACCGCCACGACGCTTCCACAGTCCCGAAAGTGTCCCTCCAAAGCAGACTCTTCCATCCCTGCAACAGGGCGCCTGCAGCTGCGGCAGTCTGACGTCGCGAGACAAGCCAGGCCCCACGCACCAGCGGTGCAGCAGGCTTCCCCCCCCCCCCATCAGGGTTTCTCTGTGCAGCCCTGGCTATACTAGAACTCACTCTGTAGACCAGGTTGGCCTCGAACTCAGATTTGCCTGCCTCTGCCTCCCGAGTGCTGGGATTAAAGGCGTGCGCCACCACCCTCTCCTCCATCTTACAAGATGCCTCTTAAAACTAGTCATAAGCTAATCATTAGACTGTTTGTTTTGTTTGTGTGGGTTCTGGTGCTAAGGGCATGGAACTTAAAACCTCACAAATACCTGAGAGGAGATCTGCTACTGAGCAACAACCCCAGGTCTTTCTAAATTTTCCTCTGAGGCAGCTAAAGTTATAACAATAGTTATACTTTGATTTGTTTTAAACAAACTTACTGTAAGGAAGATTCCCCACGAATACTGATCTCTTGTCCCTCTGAAATAAGAATAAAAACCAGTCAGTTTATTAAAAACAGAAATTCTCCTACACTGCTACCCTGCCCTCTGCATTCCTCCCCTGCCTGTAGCCATCCACCTTCAGACTTGATCATACACCTGCCCACGTCTGTTTCTTGTCTTCCCTCTGCATAGTGAGAGCAGAGGAGAGACTTCATTCATGGTGGCACTCAAGGGTGGTTCTTAGGGAAGGCCTGCTACTGGAATGTTTTGCCGGTGAGGAGCTAATCAGCAAACACTTGAGGCTCTAAGGCAGGAGTTCTCAACCTGTTGGTAGTGGGGGGTATCAAATGACCATTTCACAGGGGTTGCCAAAGACCATTGGAAAACAGATATTTACCATTCATAACAGTAGGAAAATTACAGTTATGAAGTAGCAAGGAAAATAACTTTAACGTTGGGGTTTACCACAACATGATGAACTGTATTAAAGGGTCACAGTATTAGGAAGTCCGAGAGTCACTGAGACTTGGTCTAAGGGCCACATGGTCTCCATAGCAACTTCTTACCCTGCTGTAAGAACTGCTTAAGAAACATGTGGTTGTGTGTAGCTAACTTTACTGACAGGTGGCAGGTAGCCTAGTGACCCTCTGTGGTAGGTCTGCTCTGACTGCTGTTCTCTTTCAACTGAGTAACTCTGGCACTCAGAGAAGCACATGTCTGCAGACTGAGTCCACAATCCTTTGTTGTCTGAAGGCACAGCTGTCATGTGCAATCTGGTCACAATGCTGCAGCACGGAAACTATGATCTCCTCCTGGACAAAGTCCAGACTGCATAAAGTGAGGCAAAGCAGGCTTCATGATTTGCCTGCTAATCTAGCAACAGCATGCTCTGCCCCCATACACCATTAGCTGCACCAAGCTCTGTCCATTCCCCAAGGAAGTCAGGTCTCTGTCCTCAGAGGAGATACCTCACAAATACTACCTGTGAAAATATCTTCCTGACCAGATAAACCTTTCAAGGCTCAGAAAATTTGTTGAAACCATCCTTGTTCTTTCTTGTTGGCCTGTCCCCAGGTGCCCCATTCCTGAATGGATGAAGTATCTCGTGCTCACGACAGCATTTACCATAAACCAGAGCCACAGCATGAACCTTTGCAAGTCTCCTACCACAAGAGAATCTTCAGACTGTGCACCTTACCTCTAACAAATTACAAGGTTTGGCTTCTAAATAGGCTCTCTTTGTATAGCCCAGTGTCCCAAAATGTGTGATTCTCCTGCCTCTGTTTCCCCAGCATGACATGGGTATGTGCTACCACCATAACTTGAGTAACAACTTTCCTGACTTCAGTCTATGAAAAGAAGGTGCTAAGGGCTGGAGAGATGGCTCAGAGGTTAAGAGCACTGGCCATTTTTCCAGAGGTTCTGAGTTCAATATGGTGGCTCATAACCATCTATAATGAGATCTGTAATAACATCTATAATAATCTTCTGGCCTGTAGGCATAAAAGGTGCTAGACCTGATGATTTCTTACTTTCTGTAACATTATGGGGAAGGGAATCATCAAACAGAAAGTGACCTGTTTATGCTGGAACCAACGCTGCAGCCCTAAAGAACAAAGGCTCTCTCCCTCTCCTGCTCATATCCTTGGTTCCACCTTCCATAGGCTCTTGTTAAGATCTTTTTGTTGTTGGCCTGTTTTCTTTGGGAAATTGTTTCACAAGTTGTCCATGTGGGCCTGTAATTCCAGTTGCTTCTTCTATCTCACCCTCCTGATGCATGGATTACAGGCATGACCTACCATATCTAGCTGTCTTATTAACATCTTTAAACAAATCACATTCTACTTACAGAGGCCGTTTCAGATGCCAGATCAACTCGTATACGAAATCCTTCTGCAATCTGGGCCCCATTTCTAGTTATAAAGACAAGAGGACATAGCTGTTGAAAATGGGCACTTAGCCATGGAAACATTTGCTGTAATGAAACCAAATAATGAACCCATCTCTACAGGTCAGAGGCTAGCGATGTGCTCCACCCCAGACACGATTACCTTTGCAGAGCTTTTGCAGCGGCGCTCTCATCCTTGAACACTACATATGCATTGATGCTTTTCTGGTCAGGATGAAATTTACGTCTACAGAAAAAATATAAGAACAATAGGATCATGTAAAAGTTCTCAGTGGTTAAGAGCACTGACTGTTCTTCCAGAGTACTAGGTTCAATTCCCAATACCCACGTGGTAGCTCACATCTGTCTGTAACTCTTGTTCCAGGAGATCCAACATCCTCACACAGTTAGGTATATATGTAGTCAAAACACCAATGTAGGGGCTGGAGAAATGACTCAGCTGTCAAGAGCATAGGCCATTCTCCCAGAGGTCTTGAGTTCAATTCCCAGCAATTTCATGGTGGCTCAAAACCATCTATAATGGGGTCTGATGCCCTCTTCTGATACACAGGAGTACATGCGGGTAGAGCACTTATATACATAAAATCAATAAATAAATCTTTTTTTTTTTTGGTTTTTGGTTTTTGGTTTTTTTCGANACAGGGTTTCTCTGTATAGCCGTGGCTGTCCTGGAACTCACTTTGTAGACCAGGCTGGCCTCAAACTCAGAAATCCACCTACAAGCCGGGCGTGGTGGCGCATGCCTTTAATCCCAGCACT
>NC_034609.1:50032983-50052067 GCF_900095145.1 Mus pahari
CAGGGTTTCTCTGTATAGCCCTGGCTGTCCTGGAACTCACTCTGTAGACCAGGCTGGCCTCGAACTCAGAAATCCACCTGCCTCTGCCTCCCGAGGGCTGGGATTAAAGGCGTGCGCCACCACGCCCGGCTGCAGCCTTACTACTCTTACAAATGACACTTATTTGTCCATTTTCCTCCTACCTCTGTCAAATCATTTGACCTTCATTATTCCCCACAGCCTAGACTTTGCTGGTCTACCATTTTGTGTATATTTTTAAGATTTGCTGGCTGTGAAAAAGCAGTTTGACATGCATCTTTGTCTTCTGTGCCTTGTAAACTGACTACTGGATCCAAAAGTTTGATCTGATTCAGACATGGCCCCTTTGTCAGAACCACAGTTATGTTCCTTCTCAGCAAGGCACACTTGTGTATGAGTGTGTTTACACATAAATATAGGTGTGTGTAGAGGCCAGAGACTAATCTCATCTCTCATCCCTCGAGGGCTGTCTACTATTTCTGTGTATATTTTTAAGACGCTTGTTTGGTTGTAGGTAAGGGTGGCATGCATACACATGTGTAGGCAGAGAACAACCCATGGGAATTAATCCTGTCCTTCCACCACTGGGGTTCCAGGGATTGATCCAAGGTAATCTCGCTTGGCAGCAGACACTTTTCTTTGCAGGGCCATCCTGCAGGCACTACCTGAGTTTTTGAGATGGGGTTTCTCACTGGCCTAGGTCTCACCATACAAGCTAGACTGGCTGGCTACTGGGTACCAGGGCTCTAGGTACTACAAGTAAGACAAGCACTATGTTGGCTTTTTGTTTGTTTGCTTGTTTGTTTGTTTGGTTGGTTTTTGAGACAGGGTTTCTCTGTATAGCCCTGGATGTCCTGGAACTCACTCTCAGGCTGGCCTTGAACTCAGAAATCTGTCTGCCTCTGCCTCCCAAGTGCTGGGATTAAAGGCGTGTGCTGCCACTGTCCAGCGCCAGCTTTTTTTTTTAAAGGCTTCCAGGGAATCAAGCTTAGGTCCTCATGCGTGCAAGACAACTACTTAACTAATAGAGCCCTCTCCTCCACAGGCCAGCTTTTCACCTCTAATGATTATGGACAATGCTGCTGCCCAAGGGCAATGTAATATGGATACAATTCAGCGAAACTAGTAATATTAAAGATAAATAGACTAGGGGACTGAAGAGATGGCTCACTGGTTAAGGGCAGTTGTTCCTCTCGAAGAGGGCCTGGGTCACTTCCCAGCATCTTCAGAGCAGTTCACAACCATCTGTTAGTTCCAGTTCCAGAGATGTGACATCCCTTTCTGGCCTCCTCAAACACCAAACACACACATAGTGTACATATACATGCAGACAAAACCATACACATGAAAAATAAAAATAAATAAATCATAAAGAAGACAGCAGAAGCCAGGCATGGTGGCGCACGCCTTTAATCCCAGCACTTCGAAGACAGAGGCAGGCGGATTTCTGAGTTCGAGGCCAGCCTGGTCTACAAAGTGAGTTCCAGGACAGCCAGGGCTATACAGAGAAACCCTGTCTTGAAAAACCAAAAAAGACCAACATGGTAAAAAAAAATGCCCAAACAAAACAATATGAGANAAAAAAAAAAAAAAAAACCTTCAAAAATACAGAGTGTGTGTTTTGTGTTAGCCATCTACTCCTGGGCAGAGGGCCTTTTTTATACCCAGTGAGACGCCATCGGAGAAAACTAATCTTTCCTGTGTGAGCAGCTGACACTTGTGGACAGCTTCTGGGTTAGGGATGGGCTCATGTTCACTTCCACTCTCAGCACTGAGAGTCTGTATAGCGTGGACCTGCACATGCGGCCAGAGTCTCTGTCATTTCCTCTACAATCTGGCCGTTTTCTATTGGGAAGAAAGCTGTGATTTATTAGATGTAGAATGCTGCCAAGCACTGAGCCGGGGGCATTAACCTCACACCTAACATGGATTCTGACTCATGAATGAAGAAACTGAGGTTTGAAGACATGTGTGATAATGATCAAAAGGTAACAAGCTAGCCCAGGATAGAAACTCAGTCTGGCAGACTCCAGCGCCTAATTCTCGCTCCACAACACGCAGCTGTTGACAAACCCAAAGCTGTCAACATCCCAAGAACATGGGAACAGAATGTGGCTCTGTTTCTCTGTCTGCAAAGATCTTTGTCACATGAATACCAGTGGCAAGCAGGTGAGTCTGTTTCACTGGAGAGCTGGCCTTGCATCAGCCTCAATGTGTTATCATGAACCACTAATGACACCCATTGCTCTCCTTCCCCTACAACACAGAAGCCAGAAAGAGCATCTCTCCTGTCTCTCAGCTAATCTACAGCATCAATAGTTTGGCAGAAGCCATCAGAGCAGGAGTCTTAGAGGAAGGCAGCCTGGACACTAAGGCCAGGCTCCACACTCCAGAGAGAGACAATAACAGCATGGGTGAGTCTCAGCCAGAACCCTAGAGGGACTGATGCTGGAGGGGGGACCATGCTCAGGGTATTCTCTGATCTGAGCTACCACCCATGGGAAGATGGAGAGTGGGCAGGAGCCCCAGAGCACAACTATGGTAACAACAGACTGGAGAAGAGTGCCTAAGCGCTCCCTGGATGCTCCTCCAGATGAAGAGGAAAGTGAAGATGCTGTGGAGGACAGTCAGCCTGTCACTTAGGGCAGAGACAAGACTCCAGGGCTAGAAGAAAAGGAAAGGGAAACCTCTTGTCAGGAAGCTGGTATGGAACTTTAAGACCCATTAAAGACAAAAGGGCTGAGCCTAGTCTACAAGATGGCTCAATGAGTGAAAATGCCTGCAACCATGACTGACAACCTGAGGCTGATCCTCTAGTACCCACAAGGTGGTAGAGAACCAACTCCCACAGCACACTGTAGCACATGCAGCCCCACACTCATGCATATAAACATGAAAGCAGGGTCGGGGTGGGAGGCCTGGCTGCCACATCGAGGAACAGCTGACCACAGATCTTGACAGATCCTGAGTTTGCCTAGCTCTGATCTAGGCCAGGACAACAAAGAGCCTTGTGCTTCTGACTGCTCTTCCAAAGGTCCAGAGTTCAAATCCCAGCAACCACATGGTGGCTCACAACCATCTGTAACGAGATCTGACACCCTCTTCTGGTGTGTCTGAAGACAACTACAGTGTACTTACATATAATAAATAAATAAATCTTTTAAAAAAAAAAAAGAGCCTTGTGCTTGTATTCCTACTACACTACAGGCTCACCAACAGCTGGAGAACTCTATACTGGATCCCCAGTAAATTGTGGGATTTCATGTTTTTGATCCTGACACCAAAGCAGGGACTGGCCACATGGCTCAGTGTTTAAGAGCACTGGCTGTTTTTTTAGAGGACTTGGGTTCAATTCCCAGCCCCCCTATGAAAGCTCACAACTGTTTGTGACTCAGTTCCATGATGTCTGGCACCGTCACAGACATGCATGTGGGCAAAACGCTAAAGAACGTAAAATAAAAATAAATAAATCCAAAAAAAAAAAAAAAAACCACCCAAAACTTTTGTATGCAGAATATGTAGTTTTCCCTAACCTGCTGTCTGTCTCTCTGTCTCTCTGTCTCTCTCACACATACACACACACACACACACACACACACACACACACACACAAAGACAGTAGTACAGGTGAAGCTTTTACAAATACTTGACCAAACATGCAAATACCCGGTAAGCACAAAATCAATGTCGGACATTTTAAAGTATGAGAACAATACAAGAGCGTATGGAGAAGCCTTTAGAAGGCTAGCACAGAATGACTGGCAGCATCCAGTGCTGGTGAGAACGTGAACATGTGGTGTTCTCACCTACTGCTGATGGAATGTAAAACCATGCAAAAAAGAAGGGGTGTTGGGTGGCTATTTTTTAGGAAACATACCTACTATAAGGTGCAACCATTCTACCTCAGGGACTTTCCCAGATATAAACTAGGTACAGATGTTTTTAGTCCATTATGCATGAAAGGTAAAAACTGAAACTCCCTGAATATCAGGGCTAGTGAACAAGCAAGCTTTGCTAACTCCACACAAACCAACAGTGTTGACAAAGAACAGGATACTGACTGGTACACACAGTACAGGTCTCAGAATCATGCTGAGCAAAGTCAGAAGCAGTGTGTGCTAAGAAAGCAGGCCTCATCCCATCCCAGAATCAAGAATGCAAGACATGAGAAGGGTGGGGACACAGCAGCACACGTCCCTCAGAGGCACAAAACAGGTGAGTGGCTCCCTAAGGACAGAGGAAGAGGGGCAACTGCAAGGGCACACACAGCAGGAGACTGGGCTAAAGGGGACACTCAGGATGCAGACTGTGGTAATGTCTGCACCAGGGCACACACAGCCCATCCTAAAGGTGGCCCGAGGCAGTGGTGTCCTGTACACACCCAGCACTCAGGAAACAAAGCAGAAAAATCAGGAGTTCCACAGAACTTGCTACATAGCAAGACCATCTAAAAATCTAAGGGTTGGCTGGCCATGGTAGTGTACACCTTCAATCTCAGCACTTGGAAGGTACAGACAGGCAGATCTCTGTGCGTTCCAGGCCAGCCAGCTAGTAGGGCTACATAAGACCATGTCTCAAAAAAATAAATAAATAAAAATAGGGTGGGCAGTGGGGCTAAGTGTAGTCACCTGGTATATACAAAAGTCCTGAGTTCAATCCCCAAAATAGCAAAAGAGACAACTAAAGTTGCACATCTCAATTGTGCAATTTTATTTAAGGTAAATTACACTTTTAAAGACAATAAAACACTTAACATAAAGTTTCCCATGGCAAGATTACACACAAAGAGGAAAAGACTAATAGGGAAACAAACATTTTTATCCTCCATCACAAACATCTAACTTCTTCCCTGTCGAGCAGGAAAAGCCCGACAACTCAACAGCCACAAACAACCCAGAGCACAGCTGACAGGCCTGCTGTAGGGCAGATACTCCTTCAACGTGAGCCACAAAGACCACGGTCACCTGCCAGGCTGCTCTTGTTTATAAAACACAACTTTTATAAAATAAAACCTGCACTATAACCAGGTGAACAATTCTGTGAGACAGCAGCCACTGTAAGTGCAAAGTAGCCTCAGTGCCTCCCAGTGCTCTTTATGACCAAAAGACATCTGCAGGTATAGTTACATAAATGGGGTAGACCTTAGAACATTAGGATGGTCTAAAATAAAGAGAAAAGAATCTTATTATGAGCTTACTTTATTGCGGCCAACTTCTTGGTTAGTGTCCCCTCTGCCGGCATCTTTTAAGAAGAAAAAGAAACATTAAAAATTTGAATTTGAGATATTTTTCCAAATTGGTTAGCATTTTCATTCTTCTCCTTTTTCAGTGCTGGAGACTGATCTCAGGGCTCCGAGAATGCCAACGTGGTCTATCTCTGCCACACTCCCAGCCACATATGTTACATTTTAGGAGCCAAAACATTCTAACCACATGTAACTCATGTGACTCAAAACACCACAGGGCAATCAAATCAGAAGCCGCTATCACAGTGCTTGTGAAGAGAACCCTGAGAGCCAGGAGTGGCGGCACACACCTATAATCCTAGAATCCCAGCACTGATACAGGAGGATGAGGAAATAGAAAGTCACCCTCAGCTCCAAGTGAGTTTGAGTTCAAGGCTACAGGAAGCCTTACCACAAAACAGAAATGGGGAGGGGGAGCATGAGAAGTAAGATACAGGGAATCCCACAGACAACATCACACTCAACAGCCTCTCTCACACAACCAAGGCACAAGCACAGACCACAGGCGCAGGCTACAACAGGTGCAGGCTGGTTCATGACAATGAGGAACCATGAAAACAGATTTATAAGTAAATGTGTGTGGGAGCATCATTTATAACCTAAAATGTCTAAACTGGTAATAAGGAAACATTTCCTGTGCATCTGAGAGATTATATCCCAGTGGGTCCTAAAACTAGTGGTGTCTTTACTTGTTTTAGACAGGGCCTTTGCAGCCCAGGCTAGACATGGCCTCAGCAGATAGCTGAAGTCGATCTTGACCTCGGACCTGTGGACCACACTCCAGGAGAACCAAGGGGCACACTGTAGTAGCAGCACAGAGAAAAGCCAAAGTAACAAAGCGGCAGCTGTGGGAAGAGCCACACAGCCAACAGAACACATGGCTTCAGTTCAGCGTAGCAAGTGCTGTGCTGCACGATGAGGCTCAAGCACACACAGGGCCACACACACCGGGAACCTCGGTATGGTCCGCTCTTCTAACAAGAGGTAATAAAATGGCTGGAGAGACGGCTCAGCAGTAAAGACAACTGCTTTTCTAGAAGACCCAGGCTGGTCTCCCACAGTTGTCTGTTAACTCCAATCAATTCCAGAGGATCTGATGTCTTCTTCTGACCTCCAGGAGCACTCCATGCACATCCAGGCAAACCATCCAACCATACACATAAAAATTAAATCTTAAAGAGATTCTCAATAAGAACAAAACCTTTTTAAAGAAGCCATGAATAAATATAGGCCAAGGAGAAAGGAAAGAAGTGACTCAATTAGGTAAGGCCTCTGTGTGAAAAGCAAGCAGAGCAGGTAACAGGCCAGGTTGACACAGGGATGCCACACCCTGAAGGCATCCTGCACATAGGGTGTGGGCCAAGACACCCCAGTTAGTTCAGGTAAGAGCTTCACATTGGGAAGTAGAGCTCAGAGGAGCAGGTAAGTAGGTGGTAATTGTGGGGAACAAGCATGCTGACAGAAATAATGAGAACTGTCAAGATACTAGAAAATGTCTACTTTTAAAGAAGCAGTCTGTTTTTCCATGGGACACTTTTTTTTTTTTTTTTTTTTGGTTTTTTGAGACAGGGTTTCTCTGTATAGCCCTTGCTATCCTGGAAACTCACTTTGTAGACCAGGCTGGCCTCGAACTCAGAGATCCGCCTGCCTCTGCCTCCCGAGTGCTGAGATTAAAGGCGTGCACCACCATGCCCGGCACCATGGGACACTTTTGTTCAGGGAGTCTGCAGGAGTGGAAATAGTGGGTAATTCCAGGGAGGCACAAGGCAGCAACAACAACAGAGCCATCCAGTCCATGCTTTAACAGTAGAGACCGAGAAACTACAAACCCTAGGCAAGCATCCCATTGCTGATCTATGCTCTCAGCCCTGAGAAGCCCTTAGAGAATCGTGTAAGCAAGAGCAATCAAACAAGGTAAGTCCTTCCTGTGCATGCTGAAATACTGCACATTATACTGAAAAGAATTTTGAAAAACACGCTGCTGGGTGCACACCTTTAGTTCTAGCACCCAGGGAGCAGAAGCAATGGATTTCTGTGAATTCTAGACCAGCCTGATCTATTAAGTGAGTTCCAGGACAGGTGGGGCTACATAGTGAGATTCTGTCTCAAAACAAACAAGAAGAGCACACACTGCTGCAGTCATACTCCTCTCCGGCCCACAGCACTAGTCAGGCTGCCTGTGGCATGGTGAGAAACAGTCCCCTGCCTACTCTGACAGCAGACAGTCACCCACCTGCTCATCAAGTCCCATGGCCAGCCTTGGTGACAGATGTCACTGTACTGTGTGAACTCATGCAGTTACCTATCAAGTGCTGCCTCAGAAGAGGACACTGGGGCCAGTACATCTGATTGACTGACAAAGCACAGAGACATTACGTAGTTTTCAGTGGGAGCCACTTACCACAGAACGAAATCGTACAGATTCTACTTGTCCATATTCTTTAAAAAATGACTTCAGCTTCTAAAATAAACAATATACATGTGCATGTTAGCTAACACCCTGAACATCTGTGTCACAAATGATGTGAATTTATTTTAAGAACATTCCAGAATCAAGTGTAAGTAGTATCCAAGCACTAGAAACACAAAGCGGAGACAAGAAGATGAGGTGTTCACACCCAATATCTAAAAACCAAAGAACATGTCAGAAAAACACGTGACTTAAGTTGGACAGACGGAAAGATTTTACAGAAACTTGGGAAGAAAAATACTATTCAGGTTCACATTATCATCCATGCGTGACCTATATGACAGCTGTATGTTTCAATGTTTATAACTTATTTGACACTTAAATGGAGGTTAGTTAGACTTGTATCTTGCACATAATCACTGGTCTTTTCACACTGGCTTAAATCACAGTGCCTTTTAAGGATACTGTTCCACAGAGAAATTCTCCAGCTCAGACTACCAGTGTGTGGAGAATCCTTGTTAGTCATTTTGGGACAAATTCTTGGACTATCTCAAGATGTGAAGAACATACATGTATTTACAGGTACAACAGTAATTTCTACAAGTAATTCTAATTTAAAAACCATTTACTGTAAGAATATTTTTTACAGAACAACATAACATCACACTTCCCTCCTCTGAGCTCTCATGACTTAAAAGGAAAATCAATAACCAAGAGCCAAATGTCCACAGGCAGCTAAGGCAGGATGACTGAGATGCCAAGGCTGGCCTGGGGTACATAAGAAGATTCATAGGGAGATGACACAAAACTAACAAAAACAACTGGGCATAGTCTCTAATCCTAGTTCTTAGGAGGTGGAGGCAGAAGGATTACCATGAGTTAAAGACCAGAGTAAACACTCAAAAATACAAAGGAGGGCTGGAGAAAAGGCTCAGCAGCTCAGAGCACTTTTCACTCTCAACAGGACCTGGGTTTGTTTCTCAGAAAGGGGGTGGAGGAGTGGTGAGACAGGGTCAGGTACTGAGGTGGGTCTCAGCATAGGACAAGGACAGAGCTGCTGGCAATTTAACTCTCTCTTGCTATTCTGGAGCCAAAAGCTGATGATTTTTGGCAATTTCACAGAGAAAGGAAAAATAAGTAAGTAAGTGAATAAGAAAGTAAGAAAGAAAGAGAGGAAGAAAGTCAGTTGTGTGTGTGTACATGTGCACACGCGCGCGTGCGCGCGCGCACACACACACACACACACACACACACACACACACACCACTCAGGCTAGGCCTGACCACCTGTTTCATCATTTCACAAGTGTACATACATACTTACACACATACATTTATACACTGGTGAATGGAACAGAGCCCAAACAGCCACACTTTATTTTTTTCCTCTCAGTCTTTTTATACCTTCTTAGACAAAAGTTTTTTACAAAATGTCACACAAAAGCAGAGTTACAGAAGGATGTCAATAGTAAGTAAATTCAAAGCAGTGGTTCATTCCATAAGTTCATTATAAGTTTAAAGCAACAGTTTCATGTGGCCTTACTTTATCATAGTGTACACCTGGGGCTTCATCTTTGGACCTGACTAGAATGTTTTTCCTTAATCATAAATTTTTCCCAAGCCTATTTCTCTTCTTAGAGTAATTTATGAAAGCTCATTGTACTCCTTATTATGCAGCCTTTACTTACTAATCTATGAGGAGGAGACACATTCTATTCTTGATTCTAACTTTATTGTATCTTTTTGGTAAAACAACTAAAACTTTCTCCTCTTAAACTTTCTTCCTAAAATTACTGAATCAAATCAGGAATTCCATAGTCATTAATTCATCTAAACAGCATTAATTTATGAAAGTTCATCTTCATGTTGATCTGCAGAAAATGTGGCCAATAGGGTAGCTATCACTCAGGAAGTAATCACACCAGGCTATCGGCAGTGCGGGTCTCCTGGCGTTCACTTACACCAAGTGAGATAAATGAGAAGTGTGGCAATGACAAGCATGAGAAAGGACATCAGTCGCAAGAAGCAACCCTGGGACTAAGTCTCTGGGGCCCTGCCTCACCAGAGCTCACCCACTGCAGCAGAGCAAGCGGATGGCTGTCTCCAGGGAGCTCACTTGCCCACTGCCAGTCTTCTTGCATGGCATCCACCATCAGCACCCAAATGATGGCTCACAATCATCCATTACTCCACTTCCAGAGGCTCTGATGCTTTCTGACCTCCACAGGCACCAGGTATATATGCAGTGCACATATGTGTGGGGGAAAATGTTCATCCACATAAAACAATTCTAAAATGTAGGTTTATTTAATTAAAGGGTAGTACATGATATCTTTACAAATGAAACACTAGGGAACAAAAGTCACTGTGTTTTCTAAGAATAAAAATATAAACCCACCCTTCCAAAGATGAACAGGATTTGAGCCTGAGATTTGCTCATAAACTACCAACCACATCCACATAGAAGTACTCATAAGTACATAAGTACTCATTCTTCCACACAGCAAATATTCTTTGAATCTTTGCTATGTGTTAGGCATCTTCTCATGTGTGCAAAACAGAACAGTAAAGGAGGAAGGAAAGGGAGGGAGGGAGAGACAGAGAGAAAGAGAGAGAGAGGAAAAGAAACAGAGAGAGGAAGAGAGAGACGAGACAGAGACAGAGAGTCAAAGAAAGACAGAGAGAGACACACAGAGAGAGACAGAGATGTGTACTGGTTTACATTCTAGTGGCATTAACAGGAAGAAAGCTGAAGAGGGGGGAAAAAAAAAGATATAGGCCACTACCATTTCAAACATGACCTTCACAAGCCTGAATTAGGGCTGAGAGCCAAGCACCACACACACACACACACACACACACACACACACATCTATGGTGTGGTGATTAGGGAGCACAATGATGCTATAGCAGTAGTTAGTTATCAATGAGCTCATTACATGTTACCTTCGTCAATAGCTTCTCTAGGTTTATTCTACCCCCTTCCACTCACCTTCTTATTACACGTGACAGGCAAATTGCCAACAAACACAGTCCTCTCGTTTTTTAACCGCTCCTCTTCGGGGTTGACTGGGATTTTTGTTCTTTGGCCCCCATCCTTAGCAAGGCTGAGGATGGCATCCAGTGCTTCTCCATCTGCCACTTTACCCTGAGACTGAGATCTTTTCTTTCTTCCCTGCCCTTGGTCCTGATGAAGCTCTTCTTCTAAATCAGCACTTGCTAGAGCACTTTCCCTAGTTTTTAAGGAACAACCAAAGAAAGGAGGAGTCAAAAACAAAACAAACAAAAAAACCATCAATGTGACGTCAGTCCTGTCTCCTCACTGCAAACACCTTCTGCTGGCTTCTGCTATATGCTACCTTTAGAAAACAAAGTCTATACTCACAGAGTTTAAGGAATATTTTATGACACACTAAAACCAGGCAGCAGCAGCAGCGGCAGCAGCAGCAGCAGCACAGGAGTACTAAAGGAAAGCCACATAAGCTCTTCAAGGTCCACGTTACACTCTGCTGGTGCCCAGTTTATTACCATTCTCTGCCGTAGGCCCTGGACACTCAACACTCTCTAAGACTTAGAGAGGTTTCTATGCCCACCAAACAGTCTGAAAACAGAATCTGTCAGCTCACCGAGCATGGCAAATAAGGCTATGACAGGCCTTGCCCCACCCCTTGTTAAAAAACATTAGATTTTATTCCTAAAGCTAATCACTAAAGTCTATTCCCTTATTGGGCCACTTCCTTCTCCCAAGGCTGACTAACAAGGTCCAACAATCAAAAGCCCACTTTGGTTGCCCTAATTAACAAGCCTAGTCAAAATTAAACACCTAGCCCTACACCTATAGCCCTAACACAGGATTTCTTCCCCTTTTACCTTTATAAACTGCCATTTGCCTATGGGCCACTTGTGTCTCCTCTTTATCTAGAGGCAGTCATTTGTGGTCATTGCCATTCCTTATTCCCTACCCCCTAGGGCCAAATATCCCTCTCCCTCCTCCTCTCCCTTGTTCCCTTGCCCTTCTTCCTCATCCTCTATTTCATGTCTTTGTCTCTTATTCCCCCCACCCCATCCCTCTGGGGCAAATAAATCTCCTGTGTACTAGGAACTTGGTCTCGAGGTGTCTTGTGTAGATACTGTCCCTTCAGAAGCTCTGAAATGGTAAATACAAACTGATGGTACTGGTCCACAGGGACACTCAAGTCTGAGGACACACTGACAAGAGAACTAGACAGGGGTCTTAAGGTGATAGAAAAGGGGGCAGCAGGAGCATGCAATGACTCACTGGGTTCCCACTGTGCTTTTTTTTTTTTTTTTAAAGATTTATTTATTTATTTGATGTATGTGAGTACATTGTAGCTGTCTTCAGACATACCAGAAGAGGGCATCAGATCCCATTACAGATAGTTGCGAACCACCATGTGGTTGCTGGGAATTGAACTCAGGGCCTCTGGAAGAGTAGTCAGTGCTCTTAACTGCTGAACCATCTCTCCAGCCCCCTCCCTCTGTGCTTCTTAAAGCCTTTCAGCAGTGTACTACAGAGGCAGGCAGTGATCACATGGCAGCGGCTAGTGTGGCAACGGCTAGGATACCCAAACAGACCCATAAAGACCAAGAAAGGCTTCTTAAAGAGGCAGGCGGATTTCTGAGTTCGAGGCCAGCCTGGTCTACCAAGTGAGTTCCAGGACAGTCAGAGCTACACAGAGAAACCCTGTCTCGAAAAAACCAAAAAAAAAAAAAAAAAAAAAAAAAAAAAGATAGCAGTGTGTGTCACCGTCTTAAATAAATACTACTTTTGCTCCTCCACCAAGAGCCCAAGTACAATGATCTGTTCACTTCAACATCTAACCTTCAACATCTAACGTAGCTGGCAAGGAAAAGGGGAATGGTGGGGCCCAGCTGAGAGCGACCAGTTATGCAAAAGCATCTGACCGTTTCCTTTGGGAGACAGGAAACCACAAGACTGACTACCTACAAAAATCACTTGGGCACTGGAAGCCAACCTAGACCACACGGACAGGCTGTACTTCAAAAATTAATTTGAGTCCAGGGACATAGCTCAGCAAGGCACTTAGCCTAGCATGTATCTTTGTTTGTTCAATGTCCAGCACCACAGAAGGAAGGGAAGGAAGAAAGGGGGAAAGGAAGGAGGGAGGGAGGAAAGAAGAGGGAAGGCAAGAAGGGAGGAAGGAGGGCGGAGAGAAAGGAGGGCAGGCAGGCACACACACAGACCCAAGTCAATCACGCAATGGAGAAGATAGGAAATGAACAAGATGTATAAACATGAGCAGGAAAGATATTGTCATGACAATACAAAAAAAACAGCAGGCCAGAGCAAGGATGGAGATGGAAAGAAGGCAGACTAACAGAATTAAATGGTGACTGGACTTGAGAAGGTAAAGCAGGAGGATCTTAAATTCAGACTGGCATAGAGAAATACAGTTAGACTGTCTTTTCATTAAAAAAGAAAGAAAGGGGGGCTGGAAAGATGGCTCAGCGGTTAAGAACACTGACTGCTCTTCCGAAGGTCCTGAGTTCAAATCCCAGCAACCACATGGTGGTTCACAACCATTCGTAATGAGATCTGATGCCCTCTTCTGGTGTGTCTGAAGGCAGCTACAGTGTACTTAGATGTAGTAATAAATAAATCTTAAAAAAAAAAAAAAAAAAGAAAAAAGAAAAAGAAAAGAAAGGGATGGGCGTGGTGGTGCACTCCTTTAATCCCAGCACTTGGGAGGCAGAGGCACACATTTCTCAGTTCTAGAGAGTGAGTTCCAGGACAGCCAGGACTACACAGACAGAGCACAGAGAAACCTTGTCTCGAAAAACAAACAAACGAATAAACAACAACAACAAAAAAAAAGACAGCAGCTTCAGGACTTAGCAACTGAGTAGCTGTGTGTGAAGAGGGGAGAGCACAGGGTAACTCCTGCATCACTGGCTTGGGCAATTATCTAGAAGTGAAGTACCATTAATGCAGGATTTCAGTTGGAAGCATTTTTATTTTGCTTTTAGGTTTTGATTTAAGGAAGATGTCATGCACACTAGGCTGCCTTCAAACTCGCTATATATAGTGCAGGGTAACTCTGAGTGTCCAATCCAAGCACCACCGCCTTCCAAGTGCTGGGACTGCAGGTGTGTGTTACCATGCATGGTTCAGACAAGGAACGCTCCACCAAGTGAGGCACACCTCTAGCTTCATGGAGCACTATCTTAAGGTAAACGAGGAATGTACAGGTGGCAGGTGTGTGTTACCATGCATGGTTCAGACAAGGAACGCTCCACCAAGTGAGGCGCATCTCTAGCTTCATGGAGCACTATCTTAAGGTAAACAAGGAATGTACAGGTGCAGATACAGCCAATCAAAAAGATGGAACAGGCCTAGTGCTCAGGGCTGACACAGGCAGTGCCCATGAAGAGCAGCTGTGAGGTGACTGACAAGAACTCTGAGAAGAAACCGTTTCCTAAGAGCAAGCTCAGTAAAGGTGATCATCTTAATTCAGAGACAAAACAGAGACGCAAGGGAACAGAAAGATCACTTGGAATATAAAGCTTCGAGAAAGCAGTCACCAAGTGGGAGCAGTGCGCAGTCCTCAGAGGGTGTGAGGGTGGTGGGGAGTTAGTGCAGTGGCTCAGCAGGTAAAGGCACCTGTTATGCAGCCAGACGAGCCCAGCCTGACTGTGCAACCCAGACATGGACTCCTAGGAGGTGGTCCTTCCACAGGCCACTGTGACAGGAACGCACTGACACACATGCAGACAACAAACGTAATAACTACTGAAGGTTTTTCTGAAAGAAGAGAGTGTAAAAATGGGAAAAGAAAGTAGGTTTGAAACAGCGAGAAGGAATTGAGAGCCAAGGGTTTGTGGAAGCTGAAGGACAGCTTAGGTTGCTGAATGAGTTTGAGGCCTACCTGGGATGCAAGAAGTCTCCAAGAAAGAATGAGGAACACTAAGTAGAAAAGTAGTGTATCTGTTTGGATACTAACTCATATATTCTGTAAAAGAAATTTTAAGTTACTGAGGGAAATTTGGTTCCTATGAAAACCAAATTCACGTTTGACAGACACACTAACTCAGAAATTCCAACTCAGAAAACAGAGGTTAAAGTCCTAACAAGGCTGGCTCAGAAACAAGAAGCAGTGATGGATGCAAGGACCTAAAAAGCTGATCTACAAGTTTATCCTAAGCTGTTTGCTTAGGATAAATGGCTTTCTTGTATTTTTTAGCCCTGTATGAGACTTTGCATAATGTATTTTTTAAATTTCAGAATATGCAGTAAAAAAAATTAAGATGAACATTAATATTATTTTAAAAAACTGCCTGAGGTATTTAATATAGCAAAAAGGAGATTTCCACCAACCTGTTTGCCAGCCTCTTGTCTGCATCAGAGAGTTTCTTCACTTTCACTTTTCTCGCAGGCTCTTGCAAAACTGGCTTTTTAGTATGGGACACACTCTCTTCTTCATCATCAAGTTTTCTTTTTTTAGATGTTTCCTTTCAAAAGTTTGAAGTCATATTTAAAACCTCAAACTTTAAAAAAAAAAAAAAAAAAATCCTAGCTGGGCGGTGGTGTCGCACGCCTTTAATCCCAGCATCTGGAAGGCAGAGGCAGGCGGATTTCTGAGTTCGAGGACAGCCTGGTCTACAGAGTGAGTTCAGGATAGCCAGGGCTATACAGAGAAACCCTGTCTTGAAAAACAAAAACAAACAAGCAAACAAACAAATCCTGATCCTAAAGCTGTGTGTGGTGGCATATGTCTGTAATTCCAGCATTCAGGATATAGAGGCAGGAGGAACTGTGCCAGGCCAACCAAAGCTACACAACAAAGTCTCCCCCGTCTCCAAGTCCCTGAGCAATACTCCGATGCCTTTCTACATGGATACTTCTTCACGGGTTACAGAGAGAAGCAGAGTATTCTTGCAGCACCAGCTTTTCAGTGGAAAGCTGAGGCAGGAATACAGACTCTGGGCTACCCTGTATGCTGAGCGTGGGCAACCAGTGAGACCCTGTCTCAAAATAGAAAGTAAAGTCGGACATGGTGGGAGCGACTCTGTAATCTCAGCACTCAAGGCTGGAGGAGGATCAGGAGTTTAGTTCATCCTCGGGAACATAACAGAAATTTGAGGCTTACACGGTCTACAGGTGACCCCGTCGATCGAATAGGCTGAGGATGAAGCGTAGCCCAGCTCCAGGGACCAGCCAGCTTCTGCTGTCCGGCGAGTTACCCTCTACATCTCTACCGGGATACTCAGGGTGCAGCCCGGCGACTCACCTGGGGCACAGGCACAAACACAGGGGGAGCCGAGGGCTCCGCGGTGCTGAAGAGAGCGGCCAGCCGCCCCGTCCCGCCTCCGGGAGGCCGCGGGCCGCCACGCAAGCTGTCGGCGACCTGTCCCACCAGGTAGTCGGTGGTCGCACTGCCCACGCCGGCTCCAGGGCTCTGTCTGCAAACACAAGCGCACTCTTCAGCCACGCCGCGCCACTCACCGCCAACCCATCCACACCCACGCCCGCCGCCACTCACCTCCGCTCCTGGCCCTTCCTTCTCTTGCGTCCCTCCCCTCCCAGAGCCATGCTGAAAACTGAGCTTCCGGGACGGAAGTCCTGAGTCCACACTTCCGGGATCCGGCTAGTCGTGCCTTCCCGCTGATGCCGGGTTCCGGCTGCCTCCGGATTCTGACTACTTCCGTTCTAGGGCGGAGCTCTTCGGCTCAGGGCCACGCCCCCTCCTGACCATTCAGCCCGCGGCTGCGCAGAGCGGTGCTAGGCTTGCTACTAGGACATTTAGGACTGTGCTCGTCGCAGTCCGCAGGCATCTCAGGGACACCTTGGCTGAGGGAACGCGCAAGTCTGACAGAGTAGCTGAGGCCTAACGTAAGCACGAGGGTCAGCTAAAGCCTGACACGGTGGCTCAGGCCTTTAATCCCAGAATTTGGGGCTCGAAGAAACCGGATTACCTCGAGTTCTAGGGCAGGCTAAAACCACAGGGCTCCAGCATAGCTACCTTGTCTCAAACAAAACAAACCCCTCAGGCTTAGGGTGGGCTGTCGGCCACAGCTCATTGAGGAAGGCGGTTTCCAAGAAATGGGGCTACAGGGATGTGTCTTAGCAGTCTGGGAAGGGTCTGTACACCTTTACCGAAGTTTGACGTTTCAAAGTCAGCAAAAAACAAGTAGTTGGGACCACAGCTTTAACCGGTCACATCCTTGTATTATTCCGTCTTCAAAGCCGTAGGGTTTGTCATTCTTTTTTTGTTTTTTTGTTTTTTTTTGTTTGGTTTGGTTTGGTTTTTCGAGACAGGGTTTCTCTGTATAGTCCTGGCTGGCCTGGAACTCACTCTGTAGACCAGACTGGCTTCGAACTCAGAAATCCACCAGCCTCTGCCTCCCGAGTGCTGGGATTAAAGGCATGCGCCACCACGCCCGGCGGGTTTGTCATTCTTTAAGTAAATTCATACTTAGATTTTTTTTTTTTTATGGTGGCTCATATTTGTAATCCCTGTTCTCTGGGGCCTAGGTAGAGCTTGGCCATGATTTTGAGGCTATTCTGGGATATGTGGTCATAGCCTCTCTTGCCTGCAGCGAGACCCTGTCTTAAAGTGTTCTCCTGCTGATCTAGCCTACCCTTGAGGGCTCCTGCTTCCTAGCTTCCCTTGTAAGGGTCCATGATTCGCCAAAGAATGATGCCCCGGATTCAAATAGTATGTAAACACAAAGAGTGTTTTATTCTGCAGAAGTCCAGCATGCTGGGGTCTCCCCAGTTACCAAGATAGAGACACCCAAGTGAGCTTGCAGGCCAGATTTAAAGCACATTAGGAATGCTGGGGCAGGTGACCTCTTTGTGAATATGTCAGCCTATCTCTAGGGATACTGACATGCCATTACCTGGATGTGGGGGCTGAAAACTTGCTGGGGAGGTCTGGGAACTGTTACTGAGGAAGTCTGGAAACTGCCGCTGACCCATTGTACTTTCTTCAGGCCAGGTGGCTGGGACATTCCATTACCTGGGCATAAAGGCTGGAGCCTGGACTTTTTTCAGCTAGTAATTGGCTTGTCTGGATTTGCCCAGTTTTCAGGCCTAGTCTCCTAAACTGCCAGTTTGAAGTCTGTCATGGAGCCAGCCTAGGCGTCTCCTTCCTCCCTTTAAGTAATGGGCCGTCTTGAATCCTTGAGATGTTTCTGAGGCCCCTGCAGTGGCAACTCCACCCAGCCCTATGTCAAGGAGAGAACCTAGTGACACAGTGGAAACAGCCACATTTTCAACCTGATAATTTGGAGGTGCTAGCTGGTGGAAGACATAAAAATCCTCAGCCGTATTTACAACTGGGCCATAAATGCATGCATGGAGTGAGTCTCGAGGTACACGCCCTCCAATCATTCTGGGGGGGGGGGGAGCATGTATCCTGCATCAGTAGGGGTTACAGTGTGGTTGCAGAGGTGGGAATAGGCACTTCAAGTGAAGATTAGCTAAGACTTGAGACCAAAGAAGCGTTGCAAAGATAGCTATGCAAACCACCACCACGCATGTCATAATCCCTATAAACGTTGTGTGTCCTCCCATAGGTCTTGCCTCAGCAAAAAACCTTGTGAGTCCGTCTTAGCAAAACTCTACAGGAGTCTGAATCAGCGGACATATCCAGAAACTTTTATTTACTCAGCCTGAGTCCAAGGAAGCAGCAAGAAGTGGCCAGAACACCAGAAGCTTTTCCGTGGGTTTCCCTTTATGAAGTCACAATAAAGGATGACCAGTTAAGAATGGTAAGGTGTATTAATACCATCCAGCATTGTCCACTGTCGAGTTACATTTATATTCTTTTAAACATCACGTATCCTTCCGTGTGTCTGCTTTAGCAAAGCATCCTCCTACCCGTGTGCTCCAGCAAAACACTATTTGATAGAACTGACTTTCCAAAGAAACCAGAAGTTTCCCCTTCACGTAGGTGTTCATATAACCTTTTTAAAACAAAGACAGGATTGCCATTCCTGGAACAGGCAGTATAGAACCATTTGTAGTTGTTACAGGTGGGGCATAGCCCAATCTTCAAGAAACAGGTTTAATCATAAACAGGAATGAACCTAGTTTGCCTTTACTATAAGAGGGCTTTCAAGCCGGGCAGTGGTGGCACATACCTTTAATCCCAGCACTTGGGAGGCAGAGGCAGATGGATTTCTGAGTTCAAAGCCAGCATGGTCTACAGAGTGAGTTCCAGGACAGCCAGGGCTACACAGAGAAACCCTGTCTGGAAAACAAAAAAACAAAAAGAGGTCTTTTAAGCCTAAGATGGAGACTTTTATATTTTGAGCAGATAAACCAAACAGCAGACCAGGCCAAGGTGTTCACGTGGGAGAGGTTTAGTAAGGAGGGATGGGGGCGGCGAAGCGGGTAGAGGGATAGAGAAGAGGAGAGAGAGAAAG
>NC_034609.1:50055262-50063167 GCF_900095145.1 Mus pahari
TAGGGGTGGAGAGCTTGGGGTTTTTGCCACAGACGGTCAGTCAGGGGTCTTAAGACCTGCAGGGGGACTGCACTCGGATAACCAGGTAAGGAACGGATTCGGCATGACAGACAGAAACACAGACACAGTTGGCTGTATCAGCTGCTGCGAAATCTTTACTTCAAGCATCAGACTTTATACACATGAAACAAGGAACAAGGAATTGGCACAGATTCAGGACAGATCGTAATCTTACTTAAAAACCTATTACCATGCAGATTGTCATTACAAGCACAGAACACTTAGTAAAAATTCAACTTTGGCACTTTACCTACGGTCATGCTACTGGACACTTGGTTTTACTAGTTTCATTCTGTCCCAGGTACTGTCGCCTGTGGTTAGTGTCACCAGCCAGCTTTGTGATGCTCTAATATTCTGTTTTTGAGACATACTTTGGGCCATTTAAATTCTCTTTATAGTCCCTCATCCCAGGACCATGATGGACATACATATACACAGCCCATCTATTCATAAGTAAATCATACATTCCGTATAAGGAAGGGTGGCATCTGTTGAGAGTAAATATAAGTCCCTTGGTAAATCTTGGGAGTCTGCCATCTGCCTCCTATCTTTATTTGAAATGCCTTGTTTCCCTTAGGTGTCTCCAAGCCTAAACTTTCATAATACTTTCTTTATCTTTCTATTTTATCCTCTGAATTCCTCCTAACTCTAGTGTTTCTTGTAAATCCTGATTCAAAATTTTGCACGGCATCCATAATTTCCCCAAATCCTAACNAAGAATATCTTAATAAAGTTACCATTAACTGGGCAGTGGGAGAATCATTTTTGCTAANAGCCTTCTTTAGTGCTAGATCACATAGTTCATTTTCCACTTCCTGCTCTTGCCCTATCTTTGACTCCGCCGTGGGTGCCTAAGTCTGCTCAGGCTGGCGCGTACTGTTCTCTTTCTATTGAGGTTCAGTAGTTCCTTCCTTGTTTCCAGGAATATCTCATGCTGAATCTGAAATCCACCCCTCACCGGATGGTGGGATGGTTGTTGCACAAGAGCTGTAGATCAAAAGACCTCAAACAATGAATAGTCCCATTGCCCAGGTACTGATTATCCCCCAGCATGTTCCCAGGAGGAAAGCACTCCATGACTGTCTAGGAGGTCGCTGCCGTTGACCTTTAGGGGGGCAAAGCCACGTGTGGCACGAACCCCCAGGACCGGCAGCCATTCAAGCTCTTTGGACTCCATGCTACACAGTCTTCTCTGAAGAGGGTGCGGCAGGTTTTGGTCGTGGCCTTAGAGCGAGTGATAGGTGGTGTGAAAGTGGGTGCCAAGGTAGAACATTTGGAGGGACCTGCAGTTGGTGCCGAAGGAGGGGGAGAGCTGGGGGTGACAGGCCCTGGGGAGTCTTGGTGGGGGGAAGCCGAGGTAGCAGTTTGGGTTCTAAATGGTGAAAAAGTAGGCCTACAGTGGAAAGGAGGTGGTTCGTACACTGGGTCCAATATCGTAGTATCGTCTAGTGGGAGTTGTGCAGGGTTCATGGCTAACAGGAGTTGAGTTGGAGAGCAGGAAGAACACATAGCAGGATTGGAATGAAGATAGATGAAAGATTTTGCATAGGTAACCTCTTCCCATTAACCGGTTTGCTGGCGGTATGTATTAGGATCCTTAAAACAACTGGATCCAGACCTTATTACAAAGGAATATCAATTTTGATGCCTTCAAAGGAGGCGTGAACCTTAAGGATTCAAGGTTTTCTAGGACACATCCCAGAGGTGTATCTGGGGGTACATCTGAGGGCACGTGGTTGCTCATGCTCTGGAAGTTCCTGGTGTTCTTACCGGTGTCCCGAGAACAACTCAGAAACCAAAAAGGAAATCAGCCAGGCTAGAGTGCCCAAGTCATCAGGAGGACCTCTAGTGGCTACCCAAGAAGTCCCGGACTTACTGTGAGAAGTGCTCGACCCTGGCCAGGGATTTCAGCTGGCTGCTGGGGGCCTGTATGGAAAGAGCAGGTTCTGAGAGAGCAAGATCCAGATGGGCGGTGTCTCTCCTATGCTGGCTGGGTCTAGCCCCTTAGTTATTGGGCAGAGCTGTCCAGGCTCTGCTCCGTGAACTGGAGGCTACTCCCCTCTGACAAGTCCTGCCAATAGTATGCCGGTGTCTGCATGAGTTTTTAGTGAACCGGTAAAATGGGAGCGTGTAAGCCCGGCCTAAGGTGTGTGGAATGGCACAACTCACTTGGTTTAAAGTTTCTCTGCCCCGGGAGAGCAGCGGGTCATGTGGTGGAAATGGCGGGAAATCGTGCTCCTCCCCCCAAATTTGACCTTTGTGTGAGCCGCCCCCCCAATCATTTCTCAGGCAACCTGAATGGGGACAAAGGCTTAATAGTGGCTGATCCCTTTTGACTGGGATTTTTAAACCCAGCAGGAGGTGGGGTCACCAAGAGTTCTGGCTCGGAGGAGTTGGTGCGCAGCTGCAAGGCAGTGGGAATATTACCGTGGATGTCGTGTTCTGTACCCACCGCTGTGTCCGCTGGGTGCCCCTCAGGCACACCAGGCACTGGTAGGTGCTAGTTTTTCCTGCTTAATCCAATCCGAGTCTCAGCACCAATTTTATATTTTGGGCAGATAAACCAAACAGCAGAGCAGGCCAAGGTGTTCCACGTGGGAGAGGTTTAGTAAGGAGGGATGGGGGCGGCGAAGCGGGTAGAGGGATAGAGAAGAGGAGAGAGAGAAAGAGGAGAAAGAGAAGAGAAGAAGAGGAAGAGAGCGAGGAGGGGTGATCCCCTAATTTATATGGAAAATGACATCACACCAGTGAGGGTGGGAACTGAGCCAAGTGGGTTGTGGGATTGAGGTTCATTGTCCTGGCAACGCAGGTCAAGGGTCACATGGTTAGGCCGGGGCTTGGGGTATCCTGTGCTAACAGAGACAGGCTGGTCTTTCCAAAGAAAGGATCAAGAGAGAAAAAGAGAGAGACCAGAAGGCCAAGAGAGACCATAGCAGTATAAGGGACAAGAAACTGGGGGAGGGGAGATCCTGAGCTAAGCTCTCGGGGGTTGGGGGTAGGGGAGAAAGGAGGTTGGGGGGGCAGAGAAGAGCTGAGATGCCAACATGGACTCTGTAACAGGGACTTGTGATACTTAGGGGGCCTGGAGGCCAGCATGCACTTTGTCATGCTGATGGGTACCACAGACAGTCTTGTGTCTCTTTGCCAGTATTAAGGAAAACTGTGCCTTTGTAGAGGGGACCGTGCTTTACAGGTTCCTGAGGAGCACTGGCTTTTGTTTAACTGCCACAATTTGGGAAAATGGAGTTTCCTGTAAAGCTGACAAGGACCACAACATTTTTTTTTAAAGAGGAGAGGGGAGGGGAAGGGAAAGGAAGGGAAGGGAAAGGAAGGGAAGGGAAAGGCAAAAGAAGAGGGAAAGGTGATAGGGTTTTCACAACAAAGGGATGGGAGGGAATGCCACAATCACAGCACACGGCAGACCTCACAAGAGAGATTGGGGGGGTGGGCAAAAAAGTTGCCTCTGAGCTGGGATATGTGTGTGTGTGTGTGTGTGTGTGAGAGAGAGAGAGAGAGAGAGAGAGAGAGAGAGAGAGAGAGAGAGAATTGGGCCACGATAGTGTGGGCTTTATAGCAAGGTACGGAGCATGTGTGCATGCACATAGTGGTGGAACCATGTTGCTTTAGTGACCCGTGTCACCTGGACCTTTAGTGGCAGGTATTGCATTGGCTTTATTGTTGGCTTCAGAGTCACGTTGGTTGTAGCGTGTAACATTGGCTTTAGTGAGATTTGTTACATGGGCCTTTAATGATGACTACTGAAGGTAGAGTGGGGGATGGGGAGCACTGTTTCTGGAATGTGGTTGGGTTTTTGTTGACTGAGGGAGGAGAAAAGAAAGGAGAGTGGGGAAAGTGGTGAGGACTGAAGAAGGAAAAAGAGAAGAAAGGGAGGGAGAGGATATGTCCATGAGCACAAGAACAGTTTCCTTCTGTGAGTGTGTGTGTGTGTGTGTGTGTGTGTGTGTGTGTGTGTGTGTGTGTGTGTGTGGCTGTGGTTTTGTAAAGCCCAATCAACTCCATTTTTGAGAAGAACCTCCTGACCAGGGTCTAAACTCCAGTTCCAGGAGGAAAACCCCAAAGTCCACTTGAGCAAACATCCTATGGCAATTCCCCCAACCCCAGCTACAGCCAGTCAGGCTACAACAGTGGGGTCAAGGTACTCATAGATAACCTAAGACACCCTGAAGAGAATAGATAACCCAGCCATCCTGTGTGTCAGGTGGCTTTGCCCCCGTGTTCAGTTCCTACGGATTACGCCAGAAATGCAGTCTTTAAAATATTAACTTGCTGACCCGTATGGAAATTCCCCAAGCTCGGTGTAACCACAATACATACCCTACACCCCTAGACTTGAGGCTTTCCTCTCTGACCCCCTGCAACTGGGAGAGGAAAGTCCTTGCTCTCGAGCTCATAATAAAGACCCTTGCATGTTTGCATCAGAATTGGCTCCTTGGGGGTCTTTGGGGTTCCTGCAACTTGGGCATGACAGTTTCTGTCTTTCATTCATTCTTATGTTGTTTGTCTTGGTTTTGTTGTTCTTGTTTGTCTTTATTTGTTGGATTGTGGGAAAGGGTGGAACTGTGTATCTGTAGCTGGTTTGGAACTCAAAATGTAACCGACTAACATTGAACTCAAAGATCCACCTGCCTCTGCCTTCTGAGAGCAATATTTCTCAATATTACTTTATCTATATTTTTCATAAAGATATTTTCACAAGAAGAACATTCTTGTGAATCTATTCAAGGAGATGCTAACGTTAAGTAGACTGTAGTATTCTTCCTTCAATGCATATTTGTGAGCTTTCTTTTTTTTTTTTTTTTTTTTTTTTTTTTTTTTTTTTTTTTTTTTTTTTTTTTTTTTTTTTTTTTTTTTTTTTTTGAAACAGGGCTTCTCTTTATAGTCCTGGCTGTCCTGGAACTCACTTTGTAGACCAGGCTGGCCTCAAACTCAGGAATCCTCCTGCCTCTGCCTCCCAAGTGCTGGGATTAAAGGTGTGTGCCACCACTGCCCGGGCATGCAAAAAAACTCATGTTCTAAGCAGGTAATACTCACCAAGATGTGCCAGAATGTCAACCACTGAGACCCTGCTATTAACTTAGCATGATCTTAAGACAGAGGTGTAAAACCCTGAAACCCAAATGTACAATCACGTCGATTCCTTTACCATTCTGAACCCTACTGGTTCAGTACAGCTCTCTCTAAACTGGCTTTAAGTCTCAAACACAGGACAAAAGGCTGAGATGCCTATTATCTAGGTTGATGCTGTCTGGCGGCTTCTCCCAGCCTCCCTCGGTCCCTACCTGTTTCAGAGTCCTCCTGGCTGGCATACCCCATTCCCTAGCCTAAATTTCTCCAGCCTAGGAACTAGGTTCCCCTTCCCCCACTGTTCTCCCCTGTATAGCCTAGCCATTCTAGTTACATGGCTTTTTTGCCCTCTTTTCCTTCTTGGCGGCGGCACCCGTTTCCGTCCCCCATTCTTCTCCCCTCTTATACTCAGGACTCTCCCAGACGCCTCTAACTTTGTTTTCTCTCTTATTTCTGTGATAAACCTTCATCTCAACCCCTTAGGAGCAGTCATGTCCTCCTTTTAATTTATCTTTTTCATTCAGCTGGCTTGATAATTCACACTCATTATTCTCAACCAGTAATCTTAATCATTTTGACCTCAAGTTCTTTGAGCTAGTGGTTTTCCCAAATGTCTCGCAAGCCTCATATTGATTTAGGAAGGCATGACTGCCACCTAGTGGTAATCTATGAAAAAGCAAGCTATACAATAGAGAAAAGGATTCCCCTTTCATAAAATTTACTCAATCCACGTATATTTTCTTTTTAATTTATTTTTACTCTCATGTGCATTGGTGTTTTATCTGAAGACATGTCTGAGGGTGTCAGACCTTGTTACAGACAGTTGTGAGCTGCCTGCCATGTGGGTGCTGGGAATTGAACCCGTGTCTCCTGGAAGAGTAGCCAATGCTCTTAACCACTGAGCCATCTTTCCACTTCCAATCCTCACATATTTTAAAAGTAGCATTATATGCCATCCCAGACATGCTGGTACATGTCTGTAATCCCAGTACTCAGGAAGATCACTGCAAGTTCAAAGGCAGCCTGGGTTGCATAGGGAGACCAACCCCCCCAAACACACACACTATTTGTGTATTGTCCTACTCTACTAAAAGATGAAATTTTAAAAAAGGCACTAGCCCCTTGTCCACATAGCTTACATATCACTGTGAATGCAGCACCACAGACAAATAATTTCTTTATTTAAAAAATTATTTACAAAAAAAAAGGGGGGGCTGGTGAGATGGCTCAGTGGGTAAGAGCACCCGACTGCTATTCTGAAGGTCCAGATTTCAAATCCCAGCAACCACATGGTGGCTCATAACCATCCGTAACAAGATCTGACTCCCTCTTCTGGAGTGTCTGAAGACAGCTACAGTGTACTTACATATAATAAACAAATAAATCTTTAAAAAAAAAATTATAGCCAGGCGTGGTGGCACACGCCTTTAATCTCAGCACTCGGGAGCCAGAGGCAGGCGGATTTCTGAGTTCGAGGCCAGCCTGGTCTACAGAGTGAGTTCCAGGACAGCCAGGGCTATACAGAGAAACCCTGTCTCGAAAAAAAAATTATGAATGAAAAAATGAGGACGAGACAGATCCAAGGTTGAAAAGAAGATTTGTTGTAGATATCAGGGAAGGCTCAGCCAGAGGCATTTGGAAGTGTCCAGACTGGGCGTGGCCGGCAGACTGAACTGGGTAATGAGAGGAGGGAGGGAAGGAGAGTGAAGGAGAAAGAGAAGAGAATCAATCGGGGCAGGAGAGAAGCTGAGGAGACACAGCCACATGGCTGTGTTATGTAGGCAAGAGAAGCTGGGGGAAGAGGAGCCACAGCCACATGGCTGTGTTATGTAGGCAAGAGAAGCTGGGGGAAGAGGAGCCACAGCCACGTGGCTGGGTTATGTAAGCCAGAGAAGCTGGGGGAAGGGCTACAAAGCTCAGGGGCTGGAGAAGCTTGGAGCAGGGACAGGGAATGCCAGCAGGATGGCCCTGTAACAGGAACTTGCAGTGCTCTATGTTAAATAGGTACCTCAGTCAGCCATTTGTCCTGAGTTTCTTTGAGAGCTAACAACACATCCATGAAGCCTTTCTGCAGAACAAAGGGGCATAGTTGCTCCTGCTCCTGTGTTTCTGCCATTTCCTTCTCACTTAGCTAATTAGGATGATCCTCTGATTAAATGCTGTACGAGCCCGATACTATCAAGCTTTGTTCAGAAACAGTTAGGCAGTGGTATTACCAAGCACAGAAGAGTTCGTTTATGCAGTGGGCTAAACATGTCTTTACTATTACAAGAACCCTGACTTTCTGATTCAGAACAAGGGAGCTCTAGTAAATCCCTCTATCCTTTTACAAGACTCAGGAACGAAAGCTTATGAGCAGGAAGAAAGTGTAGATACATTCTAAAAATGGGTAAGCTCCTGCCTCGTCTCAGATAACGAATAGAGCCCCATCAGGGGCAAATTAGCACAGCTTCCATCTCAGGGCAGGCAGGCAGCAGCCCAGGAGGCATTCTTAATAAATAAATAAATAAATAGATAGATAGATAGATAAATAGATAAATAAATAAAAGAGGTGCTGGGATCATAGGTGTTTGTTCCATCAAGACCAGCTGGATTATTCATCGTTAGAGACGTGGCATCTATTAGGAGTTTGTTTCAAGATCTCTAATGTTCCTACATTAATTTTTTTTTAGATTTATTTATTTATTATATGTAAGTACACTGTAGCTGTCTTCAGACACTCCAGAAGAGGGTGTCAGATCTTGTTATGGATGGTTATGA
>NC_034609.1:50063847-50074999 GCF_900095145.1 Mus pahari
TCACAGCTACTACTGAATCATTGTTGGGATTTGGACTGCAGACTGTAAGTCATCAATAAATTCCTTTACTATATAGAGACTATCTGTAAGTTCTGTGACTCTAGAGAACCCTGACTAATACAGTTGCTTTTTATACTTTTTACAGATTTTTAAATTTTCATTCTTATCTTACGTGTATGAGCGTTTCGTTTGAGAGGACCTAAAAACCCTGCCTGTGTAACTGATACCTTCTGAGGCCTGAAGACGGTACCAGATCCCTGGTACAGTTGTAAGCTGTAAGCTTTTTACTGGGAACTGAACACAGGTCTTCTGCAAGAGCAGCCAGTGCTCTTAACTTCTGAAGCATCTCTCCAGTTCCAAGGTTTACTTTAATTATGTAAATGTGTGCACACGGATACAGGTGACTCTGGAAGCCACAGGAGGCTCTAGATCACCTGGAACTAGAGTTAACAGGCAGCCTCAGAGCCACCTCTTCAGCCCATCTCTGTTGTTTTTTTTTTTTTAAGCTAGTTTTATATTTGCATATGCCTATAAGCCCAGCATTCAGGTGGTAAGGTAGGAAGATCACAAACATACCTTTAGGAGGCTGACAGGATTGTGAGCTCAAATTCAAGGCCAGCCTGAGATACAGAATCATGCCCTGACCAAACCAAACAGAAGCTACTTTCATAGAGAACAATCACCAATTTCTGGTGATTGAGGCAGCTTCAGAACATACGTAATAAATGGTGAGAGTGTTGTAATTAAGTTTAGAAACAAGAAAATCATGTTTAAAGTTATACAAATGAGTTATAAAAAGTGAGTCCAATGCCCACATGGACTCACATGAATAAAATATGGGAAAGAATGATCCTGTCTGATCGACCTTCTGGTTCACCAGTAAGTTGCTTCTTTGTTTTGTTTTGTTTTGTTTTGTTTTCGAGACAGGGTTTCTCTGTGTAGCCCTGGCTGTCCTGANACTCATTCTGTAGACCAGACTGGCCTCAAACTCAGAAATCCACCTGCCTCTGCCTCCCAAGTGCTGGGATTGAAGGCGTGCACCACCATGCCCGGCCCACCAGTAAGTTCTGTTGATAATTTTGGGGGGCATAAAATAAATACATATGCTATGTGCTATAAATACATACATTATTGCTATAAATACATACGTTATATGCTATAAATACATTATGTGCTATAAATACACACATTATGTGCTATAAATACACGTTATGTGCTATAAATACATACGCTATGTGCTAATTGAAAGCTAACTTTCCTTTGAAGGATCCGAATGCACATCAGGAATACACCATGCTTCAGTAGCATCATCACACTCAAATTGCCACCCAGGGCACTGCAGTTACAGGTTGCTAGGTTGCCTATGTGTGAGTATATTTCCAGAGACTGAAGGCATGCTCAGAGGGTAAAGGTGTCTGCTGCCAAGCTGATGATGTAAGTCTGATTCCCAGGGATCCACATGATGGAAGGAGAGGACTGACTCCTGTTTCAAAATCAAAATATTTTGAGGCCGGCATGGTGGTGCAAGCCTTTAATCCCAGCACTTGGGAGGCAGAGGCAGGCGGATTTCTGAGTTCGAGGCCAGCCTGGTCTACGAAGTGAGTTCCAGGACAGCCAGGGCTATACAGAAAAACCCTGTTTCGAAAAAAAAAAAAATCAAAATAGAAAGATGCAACGGGGCTGGTGAGATGGCTCAGTGGGTAAGAGCACCCAACTGCTCTTCCGAAGGTCCAGAGTTCAAATCCCAGCAACCACATGGTGGCTCATAACCACCTGTAACAAAATCTGACGCCCTCTTCTGGAGTGTCTGAAGACAACTACAGTGTACTTACATATAATAAATAAATAAATAAATCTTTAAAAGAAAGAAAGAAAGAAAGAAAGAAAGAAAGAAAGAAAGAAAGAAAGAAAGAAAGAAAGATGCACCTGCACAGAACATGTAGGAACACATTTTTTTGAATCTACTTTTAATAAGGGTTCAGCCTTTCCTCTAGGCCACCACCCGGCAGAGAGGTAGTGGACTTGTTCAGCAAAAGTTCTTTGGGGGTGAGCTGGATCTTCATTGGCAGCAGTTCAGTCCCATAACAAACACTAAATACAATCCAGCAGTTGCAGATCACTCCTCTAGGCAGGCAGACACAAGTCATGAACCAGCACCTGTAGTTCAGTCCTGAAGAAACTACCTGCCTGAGGCGAGGCTGCAGAAGGGGCAAGCTGCTGCAGGAGGCACATGATCAGTTCTTGGGTGAGCTTCTCTCGGTGGTGTTACTACCACAGGTTGGACTCAACAACACCGTGTAAGGTGAACCTATACAGTTGTGTTTTTAACTAAGAGTAGCAAGGTGGAGCAAATCAAACCAATGCCCAGTGATTGTCTCTGTCGCCAGGGTCATATTTATACTTCTTCATCATAGGTCCTTTCACGTGTTTACTTTATCAAAAATCTTTTCACCTGTGTCTGTCTCAGGAAAACATTCTTTTATGTGTCTGCTTATCAAGACATCCTTTCACCTGTGTGCCCCAGCAAAACATCATTTGACATAACATTTGACATAACAAACCAGAAGTTTTCACTTCAAGAACATATACTACTAACAGACATCCCATGACAGGAAGCTGCCCTGTGTGAGCCAGAGTGTGATGCCAAGCACAAGCCTCCATGGCTGCACACTTACTGCTTGTCTTAATTGTAATTAAGTAGCTTATTGTAATTTTTTTACTTTATACATTTTTTAAGATTCTTTTGTTGATAAACATTTAGCTTCTGACATACACACATCTAATACATTGGAACTGAGATGAACAATCACAACCCTCTTTGGCTGTAGTTCTGATTCTTCACCTGCCATTGGGGTGTGTGTGTGTGTGTGTGTGTGCACGCGAGAGTGCTCAGGGCTTAAGTGGGATAAGGAGGACAAGAAGCAGAGCCTGAGATGCTTTAGTGACCTTGCTCAGCTCCCATCTATTCTTTTCCTTCAGATTCCTTCTAGATTCACACTCTCTCACTCGACTGTATAAAACAAGCATATACATTTTATAAGACCTTATAAAATTCTGATAAATTTGATTTTTATTGTCTTTGTTTCTGAGCTGGATTCAGAACCCAGGGTCCTGAGTCTGCTGCTCATCTAAACTCCTTTACATTCTTTGAACTGTTTAAAGATTTCGAGAAAACATTCCTGTATCTTCATGAAGCCAGTGTGCAGCAAGCATCACTAGGAGTGCGTACCCACCTGGCCAAGAGTTTAGTTAAAATGATTATACAGGATGCCAAGCATGTGGAGAGATTTAAGGAATGAATCTGGGAAGGCAAGCTCGAGCAGATGCACACACACACACACACACACACACACACACATACAATCATAAAAAGTTGATAAATGAACACACATTTAAAAAGAATGAAATATCACAGGCTCAATCTCTTAAAACTATTTTAATTCTATTTAAAACATAGACTAGAAGCTCATCATTTAATGGTAGGATTAAAGCAATGAATGGGAAATAAGGCTTTTTAACATGTAACTCTGGAAGAGAAAGCATTCTGCCTCTACGACTGCATCTAGCATAGAAATACCACAACACGAGCATTCTGTGAAGCCTTTGAACTTTCTAGAGTTTTGGAGGGGTGTTTAATGCATATAGCGTTAAGTCCAAAGGAAGTAAATGTAAATTTAGTGAGAATGAAGTCTTTCAGTCATCCAGCCCTTCAGTTATCCAACGCCACGCCCAAAACACAATTGTTCTTTCAATTCTTTCAACCTGGTAAATTGATTCTAATTAAGAAATAATAAATTCTTGTACAGCTCACATCTCGCAGCTTAGCAGTTAGTTTTTCAGAAGTTCAAAGAGGTGTCACTTTGTCATGCAAAACCCACAGGAACCTGCGACTCTGAACAGTTGTTTTCTCGGTATCCCTCCCGTCCCACAACATTCTCTCCCCTCTGACAAGTTATTATAAACATCATTATTACACAGTTAATATAGGTCTTGCAGTTTTACAGAGGAACAAACAAGAGTTCCAAAGACAAAGCTAATCGCAGGAGGAATCATCGAGTAAGCGGCAGCGCTTAGCTTCAAATCCCTATCTGACCTCAGAGCTCTGTGATCTGCTACACTTTCCTGACTGCCAGGAGTTACCCCAAAAGCGATGACTAAGACCGCACCTTGAGGTCAACGACAACCATTCTTTTTTTTTTTTTTTTTTTTAATATTTATTTATTTATTTATTTATTATATGTAAGTGCACTGTAGCTGTCTTCAGACACTCCAGAAGAGGGCATCAGATCTCATTACAGATGGTTATGAGCCACCATGTGGTTGCTGGGATTTGAACTCAGGACCTTTGGAAGAGCAGTCGGCACTCTTAACCGCTGAGCCATCTCACCAGCCCGACGACAACCATTCTTAGTGACATATGTACCTGCTGGTTTCAGCCATTCTGCACTTACTGAAATGCAGTCTGACATCGACAGCCGATCCACGACTGCAACATGAACTTAGGAGACTCCCTCATACAGTTCGCCCCCTGCCTCGAGGGACTGAAAACCCAAGAGACCATTACAACTGCTGGCGTTCTGTTCGCCCTTAGGAGACTGCTGGCACAGCTCCAGCTTTCTGAGATGTTCTGCCAAGAACGGAAAGATACAATCTGAGTATTTTTAGACTCTCCAAACAATTTGAGGCCCTCCCAAAAGCCATAAAATAACTATAATATTTATTATAGAGCATTTGGGATTTTATCTGATATGATCAGATAATGGCAGCAATAATAAAAATGGCAAGGCTAATATTTATCGTCACAGAGTTCATGCGCACTGTAATAGAAAGTACTTGCTTCTGCAATCCAAGTTCAACTTCTTAAGTCCAAGTTGAGCGTGAGTCAGACTCTCTTACTTCGTACGCACAGGGTACAGTGCTACAAACAGAATGGAGCAACAGCTATCTTCAGATGACAGAACATGGCAAAATTTATTCATGTTCTCTTTTGCTTCTCTTCCACTGTCTAAACTTCATTGCAGCAAATACGTAATTACATAACATTTTTAATCTGTAAGTGTTCACAAATAATTTGGCTTCATCTTTGGGGTGATTTTTTTGGCTCAAAGTCTTCTGAAAGAAAACCCAGTAATCTATCTACTTAACATACAAAGAGTTTGTACCTGAGTAGAAAAACATGTTTTCCATGGACCGGTAAGAAACTTGTGTTATGGAAATAATATACTCGGGTTCCTAAAATGACTTGATTGCCATCTATTTCCTTTCCCTGCTGTCTCAAGCAGAGCCCTAGGTCCTGCTGACCTTCCCGTCTTTCAAAGGTACTTATTTCCTAACATTACCACACTTAGAATTCTGGAGTTGTGAGGACATGGACTTGGAAGTGGTCCACACCCAGCTTCAAGAATCTGCCTGGGGGCTGGAGAGATGGCTCAGCGGTTAAGAGCTTTGACTGCTCTTCCAGAGGTCCTAAGATCAATTCCCAGTAACCTTGTGGTGGCTCACAACCATCTGTAATGGGATCTGATGCCCCCTTCTTATGTGTCTGAAGACAGCTACAGTGTACTCATACATAAAATAAATAATTCTAAAAAAAAAAAAAAAAAAAAAAAAAATTTTTAAAAAAAAAAAAAAAAAAAAAAAAAAGGCCGGGCAGTGGTGCACGCCTTTAATCCCAGCATTCGGGAGGCAGAAACAGGCGGATTTCTGAGTTCGAGGCCAGCCTGGTCTACAGAGTAAGTTCCAGGACAGCCAAGGCTACACAGAGAAACCCTGTTTTGAAAAAACAAACAAACAAAACAACAACAACAAAAAAGAATCTGCCTGGGATATAGTGAGAGGAATAAGGAGAGAGCCCAAGTAGGAAGACCAGGAAAGAACCAACTGTGGAGTAATTAAAAAACAAACAAACAAACAAACAAAAATGGGGGAGGGATCTTTAAAGTGTCACTGCTGCTCATTTGGATACACTTACTCTCCCAGTGTGTCTTCTTAAAAGATATGCTTCAAGGAGTGCTGGCTGTTATTTGCTATTTTTATTCTCTCTCTCCTCTCTCCTCTCTCTCTCTCTCTCTCTCTCTCTCTCTCTCTCTCTCTCTCTCTCTCTCTCAAATTTATTTATTTATTGTGTATACAGTGTTCTGACTGCATATATGCCTGCAAGCCAGAAGAGGGCACCAGATTTCATTATAGATGGTTATGAGCCACCATGTGGTTGCTGGGAACTGAACTCAGAAACTTTGGAAGAGCAGTCAGTGCTCTTACCTCTGAGCCGCGCGCGCGCGTGTGTGTGTGTGTGTGTGTGTGTGTGTGTGTGTGTGTGTGTGTGTGTGTGTGTGTGTCAACTTATGGGAGTCAGTTCTCTCTGGCCACCATATCGATCCACAGCATTGCCCTTACCTACTAAGCCAACTGGAGGGCCCAAGCATTTTGCTTTTAAAACAGTTTGACAAAGCAGTTCCAAAGTTGTTGTTTTTTGTTTATTGTTTTCTTGGAACTATTTCAGCGAAACAATAATAAAGAAAAATTTCCTTATTCTTGTTTGTCGTTTTTGTGTATGCACATGTATATGTGAATTTGGTTTATATGTGTATGGTGTATGAAACTTAATTTTGTTTAACACTACCTTACAAAGTAAACTTTACTCCCCATAACTTAAAATATATGTGTGTGTAAGACTGATTTTGTGTGCATGGTTTAATTATTTTGACTAAAGGATTCTCTTTCATTTAAAATTAAATGCACATCTTTACTCCCAGCACTTGGGAAGCAGAGGCGGGTGTATCTCGTGAGTTCAAGACCAGCCTGGTCTTCACAGTGAGAACCTGTCTCAAAAATAAAAACAAAATTGAATTAACTTAATTCATCAGGTCTTTAAATCATGACTTATTATGCAATGCTGTTCGACCCACCACTTCCTGGAATCCCTTTAGGCGCCTCCGGCTAGGAATTTCCTGATTGACACCAACTCAGATCCTAAAAGTGCAGTAAAAAAGAATATGAGACCAGGAAGGCATGGCAGTCAGTTACGACAGTCTTAATTTGCAGATATTGAAGCTGCATATTAATTGTATTTTTGGTGTGTTTGTTTGCTTGCTTGCTCGGATTTTTTTGAGACAGGGTTTCTCTGTGAAGCCCTGGTTATCCTGGTGCTCTGTAGACCAGGCTGTCCTTGAACTCAGAGATCCACTTGCCTCTACTTCCCCAGGGCTGGGATTAAAGGTGTTTGTTGTTGCTGCCACCACCCAGATAATTACACTCTTGAAAGCCATTTGATTAAAAGCCTCCTTCCCATGTTAAGGTGAACATGTGGCAGGGGTGCTGATTATATGCATCAATGACAAATTAGGTTTTAGATTACTGGCTCAAAACCTAGCAAGGCTACATGGACAACCCCTCTCTCAAAGAAACGAATGCATAATAAATAAATAAATAAATAAGCCAAAAGCCGAAGCGAACATTGCATCCAGGATTTTTTAAAAAGTAGGAAAGGTACTGTAGAGATGGTAAAAAGCAAAGCAAAGACTTATTCTACATGGCTACAAAGGGAGCCACAGAGAATTTCTCAGGCCTCTCACTTTCTCCCTTTCCCCCATGTCCCCACTTTCTAATAAGAAGGCACCGGTGAAAGAGATGAGGATATTTGATTATCAGTAATAAATAATACATTAAAAATATATTTAAGGGCTGGAGAGATGGCTCAGCAGTTAAGAGCACTGACTGCCTACTCTTCCAGAGGTTCTGAGTTCAAATCCCAGCAACCACATGGTGACTCACAACCATCTGTAATGGGATCTGATGCCCTCTTCTGGTGCATCTGAAGACAGTTACAGTGTACTCATATACATTAAATAAATAAATAAATCTTTTAAAAAAATAATTTTGAGTGTCTTACTACCTTCTTGTCAGAGCTTTGGAGGAAGTCCTGAGCCAGGCAGTGATACACTGTAACTCAAGCCCGAGGGTAAAGGAGATATGACAATTGCAAGGGTTTGCTGGATACCAGATAAACCAAATTGAAAGGTGAGGTAAAACCAAATACATGTGAGCACGTATTCCTCAAAAAGCAGAAAATGAGTTTGGAAGTAAGCATGGAGCACTCCCAGCCCTCAACAAGAAAGTAGTTTAAATAACCCATGTACCCACCCACTAGCTCTGACGGGAAGTCAAGGTGCTATGGATAGACAATGACCTTGAATAGACAATGACCTTGAACTTATGACCCATCTGAATCTGCTTCTGGATTTCACTTCCCTTTTTTTTTTTCTCATCCAAGTCTGATACACTAGAATTACATGTCACGCAACTCATTTATTTATGTATTTGTATTAATGTAGTTAATGAGCCACTGTGGGTTAAAGGGAGTCATAATACAATTCAAGGAGTTCCAGGGCATGAGATAGTAAACAAAATCTCAGGAGTATCTCCCTAGGGTTTATAGATAAAGAAGGTCATGGACAGACAGATACACAAGCAGGGACTCACAGACACACACACACACACACACACACACATACACAAAACCCAAAACCAAACTAATCACTAATCAAACTCACCAACAGCCCGCCTGAGGAAACAATGCCAGAGTCTGGACACACAGGTCCATGCAGGTATCCGCCTTCCAGTCAGGAGAGTCAGGTGATTCCTCTGATGAAAAGAAGGTAATTCTGTAATTTTTAAAAATTTTTACAGGTTCAGCTCTTTATTGGACATGTCAACAAAGCAGTTTATTAAGAAAGACCAAAGCCCATGCCATCTTCCGACTTCTCAGACTCTTCCTTCTTGGCTTCTACTTTCTTCTCCTCAGCTGGGGCGGCAGAGGTGGATGGAGCAGGTGGACTATGAGCAGGCACAGCTCCAGCCACTAGAGCAGGCCCACCAGCTCTTACATTCAGATGAGGCTCGAGAGGGTAATTCTTTTTTTTTTTTTTTAATATTTATTTGTTATTATATTTAAGTACACTGTCGCTGTCTTCAGACACACCAGAAGAGGGCGTCGGATCTCATTACGGATGGTTGTGAGCCACCATGTGGTTGCTGGGATTTGAACTCAGGACCTTTGGAAGAGCAGTCGGTGCTCTTAACCACTGAGCCATCTCTCCGGCCCAAGAGGGTAATTCTTGAGCCCCACATAGGGCATCAAAGTTTTCAAGGCAAATGACCACAACTGTCATCTCAAAGGAAACAAGAGATGGCTTATTCTGGAGCCATTTTGATGGACACTGGCCTGGAAACACAGATTCAGGTTCCCCCAAATTCCATGTTCCAATGTAGCATGTAATTTTTGCTACCCAGCCTTAAGCTCCCAGCTCCCAACCCCCCACCCAGGTTCCCCCAGATGCTTGGATGAAAAATAACAACAACAATAACACATATACACACATGTCTCTATCTACCTAGATATCTATCTTTCTATCTATATCACACAGAACTATACTGAGCACACCTCTGTGCCACATGTAAAGAAGGGTCCCTTTTAGTTAGGGTTTTACTGCTGTGAACAGACACCATGGCCAAGGCAGATCTTATAAGGATAACATTTAACTGGGGCTGGCTTACAGCTTCAGAAGTTCAGTCCATTATCATTAAGGTGGAAACATGGCACCATCCAGGCATGCATGGTGCAGAGGAGTTGAGAGATTCCTTGTATAGATAACCATGAGGCCAACCAGACTGAAGTCAGTTCTGCTTTCTGTGGTGGTATATATCCTTGATTTTAGTGAAAGGCTTCAGGAGACTGGTGTGTGTCTGCAGTCTGACAGATCTGTGATGTAGTGATCCCTTGTTCTTCTAGCATCTTATAATAGATGGAGCAGTGCCTTCAGCAATGGGAACATTTTAGTGTCTTTATATAGAGAGATATTGTGGAATGTGTATATAGTTATATCTCTAGGCAGAATGTGACAATTTTCTAACTTGTTCATTTCTAGTTACATTGTTATAAATTATATTAATGTGGCTTTCAAAATGTTGCATCTAAAGCTATTAGTTTTGTGGATTTTACATTTCTTTTCTCTTTTTTTTTCCTTTGAGACAGGGTTTCTCTGTATAACCCTGGCTGTCCTGGAACTCACTTTGTAGACCAGGTTGGCCTCGAACTCAGTAATTCGCCTGCCTCTGCCTCCCAAGAGCTGAGATTAAAGGCGTGTGCCACCACCACCCAGTGGATTTTACATTTCTATATTAATGCTTCCAGTTATAGTAGGATAAAACTGACTTCTAGAGATAATCTCTGGGTCTGTCTACGGCACCCTGTTGCTAGGTTTCTAAATTTGCCATGAATGTTCTCTTGGTATGATGAAGTTTGACCTTACACTTGTCACACAGTGCTCTTCGTGATGTCTGCATCTGAAACAACAAATCCATCTGTGGTGTCCCTTACTGAAAAGGACACTCTGGGACCGGGGAGTTTGTTTCTGTTTGTGTTTCTGTTTTGAAGACAGGGCCTTACTATGGCTGGCCTGAAACTCTTTATGCAAACCAGGGCTGGCCTTCAACTCCCAAGATCTGCCTGCCCCTATTCTCCTCCTGGAATACAGGGGCTAAAGATGAACACACCACTGTGCCAGGCCGAGCACTTCTTCTTAGTGCCCCCAACCACCACCACAAATGAGGAAGTTCCTACTAGATGATCATAACACGAGTTCATTCCACCATGACTTCTGACACAGCTAGAGAGAGAACTTTAATCTGGACATTTGGAGGCAAATGTTCTATTGGACTATATGGTGCTAGCTTTATGTCAACTCAACACAACTAGAGTCATCAAAGAGACGGAAACTTCAATTGAGAAAATACTTTCAGAAGAACAGGCGGCGAAGACTGTAGGGCATTTTCTCAATTAGTTATTAATAGGGAAGGGCCCCGCCCATCGTGGGCGGGGTGCTTTCCCTGCACTGGTGGTCCTGGGTTCTATAAGAAACCTGGGGGGTTGGTGAGATGGCTCAGCGGTTAAGAGCGCCAACTGCTCTTCCGAAGGTCCTGAGTTCAAATCCCAGCAACCACATGGTGGCTCACAACCATCCATAAAGAAATCTGACTCCCTCTTCTGGAGTGTCTGAAGACAGCTACAGTGTACTTGCATTAAATAAATAAATAAATATTAAAAAAAAAAAAAGAAAAGAAAAGAAACCAGGCTGAACAAGCCAGCAAGCCA
>NC_034609.1:50075250-50081830 GCF_900095145.1 Mus pahari
TTCCACCCTGGCTGCCAGCTTTGGAATGACCAGGGTAGTTAAGGCAGGAGACACAGGTGAGCAGCACTGTATTCTTCCTTCCACAAGGTGGCGTGCCACGCCTACGATGCACATTTTCATTCTCTCGGGACAAATGCACAAAGACCTTTCACCAGGAGAGGTCGCAGAAACACTACTCGTTTTTCTCCACCTGTTGAGTGGGACCGTCTTTATCTACACAGCACAGAGCTGTGATCAGAATGGAGGAAGGTGATTATTTTAATCCCTGTAACTACTCGTGAATTAGAAGTTGGCATGTGGCCCTATTAGTGTTATATTAGAGGTTTTAGCTAATTCTCCCTGAATAAATAGCATAAGAATAGAAAAGGTACATCATTTTTATCTGCAAACAGTATAACACTTCTGCAAAACACAAGACCATTAAAACAGTGAAAAAGCCACTATTGACATTAAGAAAAAGCTGCAAGTTGATTGATCAATAATTAGTATATATGAATTAACAATTTTTAAAAGCAAAAACATATTCTAGTGAATGTTGAACACAAGACTATGTATCTTTATTTTAAATTTTATTTTAATACTGTGTGTGTGTGTACACAAGTGCCATGTGGTCCCGTACTTAAAGCATACCCATACACAGGACTCTGTCCTTCCTAGGCATGGCTCTGACATGAAGTACACACTGGGCCATTTGACTTTCATGTGGAGAAGTTGTTTTAAGTTAACATTGTTGGGTAAGAGCACTGACTGTTCTTCTGAAGGTTCTGAGTTCAAATTCCAGCAACCACATGGTGGCTCACAACCATCTCAGTGGGGTCTGATGCCCTCTTCTGGTGCTCTGAAGACAGCTACAGTGTACTTATTTATAATAATAATATATAATTATATTTAATATAATAATAAATAAGTGAGCAGGGACTGAGCAAGTGGGGTTGACTGGAGTGAGCAGAGGTCCTAAATTCAATTCCCAACAACTACATGAAGGCTCACAACCATCTGTACAGCTACACTGTACTCATAAACATAAAAAAATAAGTAGGGCTGGAGATATGGCTCAGTGGTTAAGAGCACTGACTGCTCNTCCAAAGGTCCTGAGTTCAAATCCCAGCAATCACATGGTGGCTCACAACCATCTGTAATGAGATCTGATGCCCTCTTCGGGGGTGACTGAAGACAGCTGCAGTGTACTTACATACATACATACATACATACATCTTAAAAAATAAGTAAATAAATAAAGTTAACAGTGTTATAGCTTCTCTCATCTGTATCAAAATCAAGGGTCTGGTTCCCATAACGGCTGCTGTAGACAGAAGTTCCGAGTTGAGCCTGTACCGGGCACCACTGTTAGCGGCGTTAGAGCCATATTTATCACAGCGTCTTTATCTGTCAGGTTTCTTAAAATGTTATTTTTTTAATAGACAAAGGTTATTAAATATTAATTTACTCCTGTCTCCCGTATTCATTCTTCCCCCACCACCATTCACTGAAAGCACTCTGTTTGTCTCTGCAAAAGGTTTTTGCACAGGAAAATCTACTAAAAGATGTTTCCATGATGCTGATTGACAGGGCAAGAAGAGTGGGCAGGCAGCCAGGAGTGCCAGCTAGTCTGTGCTGTGGCCGCTCCTTGAGAGATCACAGCTGGGACCCAGCAGAGGAAGGGAACAACGGTACCGCGGAGGGTCCCTCTACTACTACTGACCAGGGTGTCCAGGGTTGACGTTCCTGTACCTGTGGACTACTCACTCTGCAGAGACACGAGGACCCAGATAAAGGCATGCTAAGGAATGGGGCAGACAGTATGCTGAGAGAAATAGGAACGAGAACCGCAGGAAGCCTAGGTCTTCCTGCACAGCTGTGTAGTCGGCTCAGGTGTGGCTTGCACCTCAGCCAGGTCTGGGCTACCCACACTCAGCTTGATCCCTTGGCCCATCCTTCTGACCGTTGCTCTTGTTCCAGCAGCTGCTGGCTGTCAACAAGGTGTGGCACAAAAATCACTCTCCCAGATTGAAGATGTGTGTAGCCAATGCTTGGATGAAGTTTGTTCTGCCTCCACAGTGGCTTTGCCAAGATATTTTGCAGGTTACACTTTTTTAAAAAAGATTTATTTATTTATTTTATATGAGTACACTATCACTGTCTTCAGACACATCAGAAGAAGGCATCAGATCCCATTACAGATGGTTGTGAGCCACCATGTGGTTGCTGGGAATTGAACTCAGGATCTCTGGAAGAGCAGTCAGTGCTCTTAACTGCTAAGCTGTCTCTCCAGCCCAGCAGGTTACACTTGTAAACTCAGTAAGATCAGATTTTTTTTTCTTTTCCAACCAGCAGAGGGTGTAGCTCCTAAAAGTATTGAGCTGGATGCTTAAAAGGAGGGTGGCAAGGAACAGTAATAGTAAATTTCAGAACCAAAAAATAGAGTAAAAGCTCACTAAAATCAACAGCAAACACGTTACCACACAACTATCAAAAGTTGGGAGAGACAATGCAAGGATTTATGAGTGCTATAATAAGAAAACTAATATTTAAGGAAAAAGAAAAGAAAAAGAGGGGCTGGTGAGATGGCTCAGTGGGTAAAGAGCACTGACAGCTCTTCCGAAGGTCCTGAGTTCAAATCCCAGCAACCACATGGTGGCTCACAACCACCTGTAATGAGATCTGATGCCCTCTTCTGGTGTGTCTGAAGAAAGCTACAGCGTACTTATGTATAATAATAAATAAATCTTTAAAAAAGAAAGAAAAAAGAAAAAGAAGTGTGAAAAAATTAAAAATTTGTAAAGAGGGTTGAAGAGTTGGCTCAGTGTCAGGAGCACTTGCTGCTCTTCCAGAGGACCAGGATTTAATTCCCTGCACCCCCATGGCAGCTCACAACCATCTGTAACACTATTCTCAGGGGGATCTGGCACCCTCCTCTGACCTCCAAGGGCACCAGGCACACATGAGATGCACAGACATACATGCACATAAAACACAAAGCATGCATACACATAAAATAATAAAGTAAATAAATATTTAAAAATAATTAAACATATTGAGAATTAGGGATTTATTTTAATAATTAAATATATTAACAAATTAGTATAATTTAATGAAAATCATAAAGAGAAAAAGGAGGGATTGGAGTTAAAGCACACAGTGAAAGGACATGGGTGAGAAGTGTCACTCTGTCAGCCAGGGGCTGAGTGTTGGTTTCGTAAAGTAGTTGTAGGTTCTCCTTCAAGATCCATGACTCTTTCTCTTGCACTGAGTAGTTGGCTAGTGTCCAGCAGCAGGCAGAGTTTCCCTCTTGTTGAGAGAGGTCTTAAGTCCAATTAGAGAGCTGTTGGTTGCCACCTAGGTGTGCATGCCACTACTGCACCTTTTATGCCATTACTACACCCTTAGGTTTACCATACCATGCAGGTCACCATGGTTCATTAGCACCATAGCTGGGTAGGAATATTGTTTGCTTCTCTCCTTTGGAATCTTGGTAACTTTTTTTTTTTTAAGATTTATTTATTTATGTATGTGAGTTCACTGTCACTGTTGCTGTCTTCAGAAAGATCAACAGAGGGCATTGGATCCCATTACAGATGGTTGTGAGTCACCATGTGGTTGCTGGGAATTGAACTCAGGACCTCTGAAAGAGCAGTCAGTGCTCTTAACTGCTGAGCCAGCCCCTCTTGGTAACTTCTGATACCATGGAATTTAGTCCCCTGCCTCTGAAGTGCCTGGTGTCTACAGCAATAGGAACTTACCTTCTACCACTGGGGAGCAAGCAAAGACAACAGAAATAGTTTTTTTGGGGGGGGGTGTCTCTTGAACAACTCCAAAGAGGCCTTCCCATGCCTGGTGTGGGGTTTTTGTTAGATAGTCTTTGGCTGTCAGAAAGGGTGTTGTTAGCACAGATGAGGAAATTTAATTTAAAATATATACATAGCCAGGCAGTGGTGGCACCTTTAATCCCAGCACTTAGTAGGCAGAGGCAGGCGGATTTCTGAGTTCAAGGCCAGCTTGGTCTACAGAGTGTGTTCCCGGACATCCAGGGCTACACAGAGAAACCCTGTCTCAAAAATGCAAACAACAGCAACAGCACCAACCCATATACATATAGGGACTTATGTGCACTGTAGGTTTTTGTTTGTTTTAGGCAGAGAGCTGAGAATATGATTCCTTATAACGTTTCCTTATGTTATTGTACCCTTGCCCCTTCTGTATTTGTCTCCCTCACCCCTCCTTACTTGGACATCTATGCTTCCCATCCCCCTCTTTAAATCACGTGTACCCTCTTAGTCCCCTCTAACTGCTCTCTGCCATGACTCCCTTCATTTTCTTGTCTCTGCAGGTACTCCAGGGTATATAAAATCTGCAGACTTGGAGCTGGAATCTCAGATGAGAGCAAACATCCGATGCTTGGTTTTCTGAGTCAGGGTTTCCTCACTCCATATGGTTTTTTTTTTTTTTTTTTTTTTTCCTAGTTCCATCTATTTACAAAGTTCACGACTGCATTTTTTTTTCTTTATAGCTCAGTCAGTAGTATTTTGTAAAGTACACGCTCCACCTTTTCACAGTCTATTGTCAACCAAAGGACTTTGAAGTTGTTTCAATTTCTTAGCTATTTTGACTTATAGGTTACTTCTCCACCAGTGAAATGAGCCAATTCAAGCCAGATTAGATTATATTAAAGGCAGGTTTATTGGGAAGATACTCTTGGGCAGGTTCACTGTCCCCAAGGCAGGAGGCCAGGGAAGTAGCCATGGGGAGAGGGGACAGGGAGAGGGAAAAGAGAAAGAGAGAAAAGGGCTCAGGCAGAGAGGAGAGTGACAGACCGAAATATCTGGATTATATAAGGAAGAGCCTCTGGAGGAAGGGCAGCCAAAGTTCAAGGCTGGGGGCAGGGTGTGCCAGATAGGGACCAAGGGATGCTGAGAGAACCTGGGGGCCAGGTCTGTTTTGATATGCAAAGTATGCATCTCAGTCACTTGCCCCGGGGTCCAAAACCAAACAATGACTAGATCTGGAATGAGCATAGCTGAGTGTGGCTCTATTTTCTGCTTCTTCCCTTGGGATGTCCAGGCCTGATGCACACTGGGCAGGAAAAGATGGGTCAGCAGGATCCCGGTCCACCAGTGAATGCCCAGGGGAGGTCTCCTCCGAAGATTTCAGTGTTGCAGCTCTTTTAGAGGACATTTACTGATAAAGCTTTCTTAGACGGTATTCAAAACAGCGTGTGCGCACAAACTTTGTTCCCGGTGAATTAAGGGCTATATAGATGAACTTTGGAGAGTGGGAAGGGGTTCTTCTTAGTGTTAAATTTCATTGGCTGAGGTTTATGAGGATAGCTCATTTGCATGGAGCGACCTTCCAGGAAGTTGAACCTGTGATTTTGCCAAAGATTTCTTGGTGTTCCTTAGGTAGAGGGTTGGGGGTCAGGCTGCCCAGATCAGGCAGAGAAGAGGAAACCCCGTTAAGCAAAGGGAGCCCTTCATTTTGCACCGAGCTCAGGAAAGCTGTCCGGACATGGTAGACTAGAACCTTAGTAGCGAGGGGCAACGGCTGAGCAAGTGTCTGCTGAGTAGAAAGTGGAGTGAGTACTTTGGGCATAGGCTGAGAGATGGTATAGCTGGGTCATATGGTACACTTATTTTAAACTTTTTGAGGGTTCTCCACACCGATTTCCAGAGCATCTGGATGGTTTTGCAATCCCACTGTGCATGCATGAGGCTTTGGCTTTCTGAGTAACCTCTACAGCATTGTTGCCAAGGTTTTATTGATATTTTCAATTTTGACCGGAGGAAGATGAACCTTCAGAGGTAACAACGAACATTTAAAGCTATTTCTTAGCCCCTCCTCCTCCTCCTCCTCCTCCTCCTCCTCCTCCTCCTTCTTTGCGGTTTTTTTTTTGTTTGTTTGTTTGTTTTGTTTTGTTTTGTTTTCGAGACGGTTTCTCTGTATAGCCCGAGTGTCCTGAAACTCACTTTGTAGATCAGGCTGGCCTTGAACTCAGAAATCTGCCTGCCTCTGCCTCCCAAGTGGTGGGATTAAAGGTGTGTGCCACCACCGCCTGCCACATCTTCTTTAGAGAACTCTGTTTAGATTTCAAGCCCATTTTTTTGTTTTGTTTTTTTTGTTGTTGTTGTTTTGTTGTTTTGTTTTGTTTTTGTTTTTTGAGACAGGGTTTCTCTGTGTAGCCCTGGCTGTCCTGGAACTCGCTTTGTAGACCAGGCTGGCCTCAAACTCAGAAATCTGCCTGCCTCTGCCTCCCGAGTGCTGGGATTAAAAGCGTGTGCCACCATGTCTGGTCCATTTTTTGAATGGGTCATTTTTTGTTTATAACTTTTGCTTTTTGAATTCTTGTTCTAAGATTCTCCCCCATTCTGTGGTCTTTATCTGGAAAATTGTTAAGCTGTGCAGACACTTTTTAGTTTTATGAGGTTCCAACAGCCAGTTGCTGGCCCCAATTCCTGGGCAAATGGTGTCCTATTCAAAAAGTCATTTCCTATACCTATATCCTGTAGGATACTGTATATACTTTCTTCTAACAGTTTTGGGTTTGACATTGAAGTCTTTGGTCTTTTTGGAGTTAGGTTTTTTTTTT
>NC_034609.1:50081885-50086634 GCF_900095145.1 Mus pahari
GTGCTCTTACCTGCTGAACCATCTCACCAGCCCCTTGGAGTTAGTTTTTGTGCAAGGTAATTGATACAAGTCTAATTTTATTCTTCCATGTGTGTACATCCAGTTTCCCTAGTACCATTTGTTAAAGATGCTGTCTGAAGTGGAAACTTAAGGGTTCTTTGGAAAGTTAGTTGTGTTGGATGGTGTTTCATTGGGGCAAACACATGAAGGTGTGTTTTCCTGAAGTGGACACAGCGAAAAGATGTTTTGGTAAAGCAGACACATGTAGGAATGCTTTGCTGAAGCAGACACAGGTGAAAGGATGTTCTGCTAAAGCAAGCTTGTGAAAAGGTGCATGATGAAGGAATCTTCACTAACAACATGCATGCGTGTATTGGTCTGTCTTGCATTGCATAGTTGAGCTCCATTTATCAGGATTCCATGGAGAGAAATGCACTAAAAAACTTCTGGTGGTGTGCTGCAGTTTCTTGCCTCTTCTGTGGACTCAGCTGATTGGCAGAGTGTTGTCAGCTGCGACAGACGCATGGAGGAGGACATGTGATGTTTAGAGGGAGTATAAATAGGTCTTAACAGAAAGTGAGAGGTGCTTGCTTGTACAGCTAGCAGCGCGATGTTTCTTGGTCTCGAGTCTTTGCTGATCTTTGCTTCATTGAGAGAGGCACAGCGAAGAGCTTCTCCTGGTGTCTCTGCTGGTCTGCATCCCNCCTGATGACTCCTGCAGAGGCAGCGGAGGCCTGGCTGTCTCTGCTGGGTCTTTCCACTACTGTTGATTCATGCTTGCTATCCTAGCGCTACCGAACTGGACTGCTGGTATGCTTGTGGAGTGGATCGAGCTGCTTCTGCTGACCCGTGAACTGAACTGAAGATTTCCTGACAGCGCAGATGGGATTTGCTCCAAAGAACCATTTCTAAACAGGTCCACTTCCCCCCCCCCCGTATCCTTTCTTTTCCACTGCCTTTGGTGGGTGGTGGGATAGAAGGGAGGTTAAAGTGTTTAAGAACCATCACTAAAAGTAAGCTTTAGAAAAATTAAAGTTACTGCTGTCTTTTGTCCAATGTTATGTTTTTGATGCCCTTTTCAAACATCGCTTGGCTGTAATCACATGTGCTCACGTTTGGTTCTTCGGTTGTGTTTAATTGGTCTATGTGTCTATTTTTGTGCCAGTGCCATACTGGATTTTTGTTTGGTTGGTTGTTTTTGTTTTGTTTTGTTTTTCAGGACAGGGTTTCTCTGTGTAGCCCTGGCTGTCCTGGAACTCACTCTGTAGACCAGGCTGGACTCGAACTCAGAAATCTGCCTGCCTCTGCCTCCCAAGTGCTGGGATTAAAGGCGTGCACCACCACTGCCCGGCTGCCATATTGTTTTAATTACCATGGCTTTGTAATATGTTTTGAGGATGGAACAGCAATTCTTCTAACATTGCTTTTTCCATCTAGAATTGTTGGAGCTTCTTGTTTTTTGTTTTTTGTTTTCTGGGTTCACATGAACTTTAGAGAATTTGTTTTTGTCTGTTATTTTTTTAATGACTATGAAGATCAAGATGGGGATTTTAATTGCAGTCGTATTGGATTTTCAAACAGTTTTTGGTGGACTGGCCAACTTCATAATATTAATCCTACCAACTCATGAGCCTGGGTTGTTGTTAGCATTCTGTCTAAGCTCCACCCCATAGTTACCTGGCAATAGTCAGGTAGGCCTGACCCACTATGAAAAGGGGCTGCTTGCCCCCTCCTCACTCTCTTGCTCCTCTCTTGCACCCTCCTCACTCTCTTGCTCTCTCCCTGCTTCCCTTCCCTCCTCTCTCCCCGTTCCCTCCCCACTCTCTCTCCACATGATCATGGCCAGCCTCTACTCCTCTACTCCTGTTCTCTCTCCCTGTTCTTTTCCCTTTCCCTTGATCTCTCTTCCTTTCTCTGCCTCTATTACCCTGTTGACTCCCCTCCCCATGTCCTGAATAAATTCTATTCTATACTATTCCACACCACTGTGTGGCTGGTCCCTCAGGGGGAAGGGATGCCTCAGCCAGCCAAGTCACTCCCTTCCCCCACACCTCCCCACACCTCCCCTCTCTTTTTATAAACACAACAGTTGTCTTTTCATTTTCTAGTGTCTTCTCATCTCTTCCTACCATAAAGTTCTTTCACCTGCTTGGTTACGTTTCACCTGCTTGGTTACGTTTATTCCTAGATATTTTCTTTCTTTCTTTCTTTCTTTTTTTTTTTTAAGATTTATTTATTATTGTATATAAGTATACTGTAGCTATCTTCAGACACTCCAGAAGAGGGAGTCAGATCTCATTACAGATGGTTGTGAGCCACCATGTAGTTGCTGGGATTTGAACTCAGGACTTTTGGAAGAGCAGTCAGTGCCCTTAACCGCTGAGCCATCTCACCAGCTCCCGATATTTTATTTTCTAACAGGCTATTAGAACATAATATTTTTAGAAACTGTGAGAATAAAAAAAAAAAAAGCTGAGATACTTCCAGGGGAAAAAAATTCTTTGGAAAAGACAGACACACATGCAATAACAAAAGGAAGATGGAGACAGAGGCTGAGGTTTGTTGTGTGGAGCAGCGGGAAATTCAGTGTCCTGGGGAGTTCAGTGACAGCGGGACCAGAGCTCTAGGCATTATTTTTCCTTCCTTCCCTGCTCTCTCTGCCTTGGCAACCCCCGCCCGGCAGGACATGGAGTGTTATCCAACACATGACTGTTAATGTCTTGGGTCAGGAGAGAAGCAAAGTGCATGGTTTCAGTTTCTGCACCTTACCTTAGGCCTAACCTTAGGACACTGCTCACTGAGCTCCGTCCCTCTGCTGGCTGGTTTTGTGTCCGTTTGACACCATTGGAGAGGTGGGAGCCTCGATTGAGAAAATGCCTCCTTATATAAGTTCAGGCTGTAGGCCAACCTGTGGGGAATTTCCTTAACAAGTGATTGGTGTGGGAGGGCCCACCAGCCCACTGTGGGTAGGGTCACCCCTGGGCTACTGGTCCTGGGTTCTACAAGAAAGTAAGCCATGTGGAGCAATGTCAGCCAGTAAGAAGCATCCCTCTGTGGTCTCTGTATCAGCTCCTGCCTCCAGGTTCCTGCCCTGCTTGAGTTCCTGCCCCCACCCCTTTTGATGAAGAACTGTTATATGGAATTGTGAGCGAAATAAACCCAAAGTAGCTTTTGGTCATGGTGTTTCATCACAGCATCAGTGAACCTAAAGACAGTCCTATTGTTAACAAAACTATACTCAAGTCTGAGGAGGCACAAGTCACCAAGGACACTCCAGTTTCTGACTAAGCTAAAAGCATTAGCCCCGGAGACTGTGGCTGCTCTCCAGATGGGGAGTGGTGAGGGAAGCGGAGTTAGAGATTCCCTGTAGGCAGAGGGATAGGGAGAGGGGTCATGACTAGGTAGGTAATAAAGATGGCAAGCTTCCAAGATGGCTGCCTTCCCACCTCCCCACCCTCACCCACTGGTGTCTGGCAGCTTAAAACAAAGGTCTGGCAGGCTTTTCTCCCTCCAGTAGGGCCCACCTGCTCATGGACCAACCAGAGGTGTCCAATGGCAGAATCGGGAGTTGTTTTACACCATGCTGTGGGCCAATCAGCCCTCCTTTGTTCAAACTCACTTGCCCCGATTTGAGAGAAGATCTTTGAAAGACTTCAAAACGACAACAACAACAACTCAAACCACCACCAACAAAACTACAGCTCTGGAGAAGGATCTTGGGGCTCCTGAGCCCTCCTGCATTTTGCAGAGGGTCTGCCTCTCTTTGTGCCTGCTTTGTGTGTGTGTGTGTGTGTGTGTGTGTGTGTGTGTGTGTGTGTGTTCTTAGCCCTAGTTAAACCATCTCTTCACTATCTAATGTTGTTTGCTGTGTTTGGCATTTTCTGCCTGGTAAATATAATACTTTCCCTGTCTTTTGATTCTTGTATTGGCTAGATCCAGAAATGCTCACACGTGACAGCTCATTGATGATTTGTTTAGGAGCACAGGATTCGGGGGGCGGGGAGAAAACTGGCCACAAAGAAATGGAGAGACCTAGCTTAAGCACCTGAAATAGCAAAGGGGTGAGAACATGAAATATGTTTTGAGCACCCAAGTTACAGGATTACTCTGGGGGGGGGAGGGATGTAAGCATTGGGCCATCTGAATAACTCACCCTGTCCCTTCTGTCACCCATTCTGATACTTTTAATGACATCTTGTAATTTGATAAGGCAGAAATGTGTGATGCTAAGTGAGGAGGAAATAAAAAGGTAGATTTGTAGTCTGCTGCCAAGACACCAGCGGGATGTAATGAGCATCCATGTCAGCATCCTTTGGTACAGAGAGCGTCGTCTGTGGCTGGTAAGTCCTTTCTGATACAGATTGTGGGAGTTTCCCCAGTCTGAAGACCCACTGAGGCAGAAATAAAAATATAGGGATGTCCTCGGGCTCTCTTTAGAAACAAGCCAGTAGTTGATGGCGCCTTAGCTGAAGACAGCTCTCCAGCTGTCTCCATTTGCCCAGGGAAGGTCAAAGACCTGTGATAAGGGAAAAAAAAATCCAGTGCAACGACCTGCAGAGAACAGCTGGGAGCCAGAGAGTTAAAGGCAACATGATATACCTGGATGTGTAATAGGATGGCAGGAAAAATGATCCCCTTAAAGAGAAATGCACTTATAGATCTCAGGGTCTCTTACTTGATGTAGCTGCTCCTGCACCTGCTAAGCCTATCTCACTCATTCATTTTCTTTCTTTCTTTTTTTTTTTTTTT
>NC_034609.1:50086783-50096691 GCF_900095145.1 Mus pahari
AACCTTTCTTTTTTTTTTTCTTTTTTCTTCTCTTCCTTTTTTTTTTTTTAAAAAAAGAAAACTCTTATAATAATATTTTTATGTATGTGAGTACACTATTCCTCTCTTCAAACACACCAGAAGAGGGCATCACATCCCATTACAGGTGGTTGTAAGCCACCCTGTGGTTGCTGGGAAATTGAACTCAGGACCTCTGGAAGAGCAGCCAGTGCTCTTAACTACTGAGCCATCTCTTCAGCCCTTCTATTACTCTTTCTGCATGTCCCTTTGATCCCAGGAAACACCCAAGATCACTGTCTCAGCACTTCTAACATTGTTCTAACTATGTAGAAATGAAGACACTGTGAAGACATATTCTCTGTCGACCACAGAGCCAGCAGACCCTGGTGAATTAGAATTTCCTCAGGAATTGCATGCTAGCCTAAGGAAAAGGCTAGAGCCTGGTGCCAGGCTGAAGGGACCTTGTCTCTCAAACTGTCTCACACAGCTCTCTCAACTTGTCAGACCACTTTGTAAGAGAGACTGGAGCCATAAATGATGGGCCAGTGGATGATGGGTGAGATAACACCGTGGCTGGGACTCCTTAGCTGAATACACCCGTTACCCTCTATTTACCCTGAACTCTCATCTCGAGACCTAGCTAAGAGACTTAGGAGCCACTGAACCTCTCTGTTCTTCCCGGTGTGGCCATGTTAAATATTTCTCCTTTTCCTGAAACTTTTATAGGCTGTTGTACTGGATGGTTTTGTGTGTTACCTTGGCACAAGACGGAGTCATCAGAGAGGAAGGAGCCTTAGTTGAGGAAATGCCTCCGTGAGATCCAGCTGTAAGGCATTTTCTTAATTAGTGGTCAATGGGGGAGGGCCCAGCTCATGGTGGGTGGTACCATCCCTGGCCTGGTGGTCCTAGGTTCTATAAAAAAGCAGGCTGAAGAAGCCATGGGAAGCAAGCCAGTAAGCAGCACCCTCCGGGGCCTCTGCACCAGCTCCTGCTTCCAGGTTCTTGCCCTGCTTGAGTTCCTGCCTTGGCTTCCCTCAATAGCCTGGGACTAAGGATATGTAAGTCAAGAAACTCTTCCTCCCCAAGTTGCTTTTTTGGTCAATGTGTTTTGTCGAAGCAGTAGAAACCCTAAGGCACCCCTGGTTGCTATGACAGCAACACAGCTGTCAGGGTTCAAGAATGAGCTATTTATTGTTACTGTTGCTGTTGGCTGCTTAAGCTTGTAGCCAGCATCTTAGAGGTATCCCTGAAACCAGGTGCCTTGCTGCCTTTGCATCCTGGCCTGTGCTGTGCCCAGAAGGGCACTCACCATCAATCATGGATGTGGCCACTCCATGGCTTCCACGTTGGCATGGCTTCTGATGGCGTTCTGACTCTGGTGCCTCTGTACTCACTTTTACCTCCTGTCTCTACCGCTGCTTTGTTACAAGTTAACCTAGGCAAGAAAAGATAACCCAAGGAAAGCCTCTTATTTAGTCTCTTACTGCACCACCAACAGAGCAGCTCAGGGAGGTCTACCTCAGCAGGCACACCTAGAAAGCTGACCAGCAAGGTGTTATAGCCAGAGAGAAGCTGTAACAAAGACAGCAAACCTCCCAAGTACTTGAATGTCTTTGTTTGCACTAATGGGGGCATTCTGACCTGGTGCTGATACCCACCTAGAGAAGCTGGAAACCCGCAGTAGCTCTCCATGAGTGTCAAGGTCTATTTGTTCTCATCGTGGCGTTGTCCCCTCTTCACTAATCTGTTGCTGGGAAACCAGGTGAGGTGTTCTCCTTGTTCTATGTGGAAATTGGTTGCAAGATCACCTAGAGTTAACAAGGATTTTGATAAAAAAAAATAGTCTTGGACAAATAAATTGAAATAACCCTAATTGCTTTGCTTGTATTTAAATAGTTAGAAATAGTTGCAAATGATTTGCAGGAGTCACTCACTGTAGTTTTATCTTTTTTTAATACTGTTTTTTAAAATACTGTTATTAAACAATAAAAAAGCATATTGTTTAATTAATTTTATATCTCAACTAATTATGCTACAGGACAGATTGCATACTAATTAAATTAAGAAACACCATTACTATCTACGAGGGTGACCCTAGAATTGCTAGGAGCAATGGGGTATATGGAACCTGAAATGGCAACCTCCTGTAACCAGGCAAGGCTTCCAATGGAGAAAGGGGGACACCAACCCAACCACATAGCCTTTGACCTACAAGTTTTCCTGCCTACAAGACGTGCAAGGATAAAGTTGAAATAGAAAGTGAGGGGAATGGCCAATCAATGACCTTGAGACCCATGCCGTAAGAGAGAGCCCACCCCTGACACTATTCATAATATTCTGCTATACTTGCAGACAGGTGACTAGCATAACTATCTGGGAGAGGCTTCACCCAGCAGTTGGTGGAAACAGATGCAGAGACCCAGAGCCAAACATTAGGCGGAACTTGGGGAGTCTTGGGGAAGAGTTGGGGAAGGAGCCAGAGAGGTCAAAGACACCACAAGAAAACCCACAGAATCAACTAACCTGAGCTCAGAGGGGTTCACTGTGACGGAACTACCAGCTAGAGAACATGCATGAGACAGACCTAGGCCCCTACACATATGTATCAGATGTACAGCTTTGTCTTCATGTGAGACCCTTGGCAGCAGGAATGGGGGTTGTCTCTGACTCTTCTGCCTGGCTCTGGATCTCTTTTCCTTAACTGGGCTGCCTTGTCTAGCCTCAATAGAAGAAGATGCATCTACTCCTACTGCAACTTGATATGCCAAGGTGGGTTGATATCCATGGGAAGCCTCCCCTTCTGTGAGGAGACAGGGAAGGAGAAAGGTAAGAGGGAGGGACTGGGAAAAGAGGAGGGAGGGGAAGCTGTGATGGAGATTCAAAGTAAATTAATTAATGAAAAGAAGAAACACCAGTACTTAAGGCAAAGAACATCATGAATGTTGTTACTAGAGATTGATATCTTTTGTAATAACATAGATAAGCAGAGTATACACATATGCATGTAATATGTATATTATATACATGTAATATATAAAGAGTATATATGTATATATATACATATAAGCACAAATACCTTCATTTGTAATCTCATTAAAACCAAGATTAGTATTATTCTATCACTAAGAAGCATACTAAGTGGATCTAATTACAAACATATTTAAGAAATATTATGTGAGGGAACTCTTCAGTTGCATGCTTCCTGATTGCTGTCAGTGGCACTGGAGGTGAGTACCACCCAGCACTGTCAAAGTCTTCATGAACGTGATCTTAGATGATGAGCCCATCCACGAAAGCACCTGGGTGCTGCCCTGATCGTTTTAATCTAAATGGAGACTTTGTGATGTGGTTTTTTTTTTTTTTTTTTAGTTGATAAAATCATTTGCTTTTTTTCCTTAATACTTTGAGGAAAAGTTCTTTACAATACTATATATTGTTTGTTTATGTATTTTTTTAAGTTTGTTTATTTAAACAGACCAACTNTTATGAACAGATTTAAATATTTGTCCATCAAAATGAGCTTTATATTTATTATGTAAATGAGTTTTATAATTACCAAATAATTTAGTAGGAACAATCTAAATAGGCATAATTCCCTAAGCAGATTTTTTTATGACTAAAGCATTGACCAGATATCCAAAAAGCTATGACTAATAAGAAAATCCTATAAAACTAAAATGTAATCGAAGGTTTTTTTTTTTTTTTTGAGTTTTTCAAGACAGGGTTTCTCTGTGTAGCCCTGGCTGGAACTCACTCAATAGACTAGGCTGGCCTCAAACTCAGAAATCCACCTGCCTCTGTCTCCCGAGTGCTGGGATTAAAGGCATGCACCACCACTGCCTGGCATTATCGAAGGTTTTAAAGGTAGGGAGGGGATAGGGAGTTTGTGGAGGGGAAACCGGGAAGGGAGATAGCATTTGATATGAAAGTAAATAAAATAACCAATAAAAATGTCCATTTAGTGAAAGGATAAAACCAAGTTTTTGTTGTTTTAAGTTATTTTCCCCTTATTTTGGAGATCATAATTGCATTATTTGTACCTTTCCTTTTTTCCCTCCAAGACCTCTCTTGTTCTTTTTCAAATTCATGACCTTTTAAAAAATTAATTATCATTATGTAATATATATGTATATATACATTATATAATATTAAATAATACATATATTACATGATATATTGCATAATATATTATAATTATATTATATATGTACATATACACATATATTATATAATATACATATATTATAATTATATAATATATAATTGCATTTTATATATATATAAGCATACACACACACATATATATCCAAAAATATCACCCCCTCTGTTGTATAATATTATTTGTATATATGTTTACAGGGCTGACAGCAATCATGTTGGTGAAACTTTACTGACATCACTAGGAGACACAAGCAATCTCACAGCAAACTTCCCGTTCCTCTGGCACTTAAAACCTTTCTGTCCCCTCTTTATCTGAACTTCAGGTACAGAAGAGCTTTGTAGATATATCCACTGGGACTAAGCTCTACATTTTGATTAGTGGTGGTTTCCTGTAGTGTTTTCTGTGTGTTACAAATGGAAGTTTGCTTGATGAGGGGATCAGGACAAATGCTGAGACTGTTGTTAGGGTTTAGGCTGGTTTAGTATAGTAGTAGTCGTAGGCGCTCCTCCAAGATCCGTGGCTCACTTGTACTGAATGGGTGGCTATGTGTCCAGCACCAGGCAGAGTTTCCCGCTTGTTGAGGGAACTCTTAAGTCCAATTAGAGAGCTGTTGGTTACCACCAAAGTATGCTTACCACTACTACCCCCTTAGGGTTACCATACCTGGCAGGTGACCGTAGGCCCCGGTAGCTTGGTGGGAGTATTGTTTGCTTCTCTCCTTTGGAATCTTGATAACTTCTGATACCATGGAAATTAGTCCCTAGTTCTAGCTCAGAGGCCTCTAGAGGGCTCTGCCTCTGAAGTGCCTGCTATCTACAGCCATAGGAGCTTACCCTCCACCACTGGGGAGCAACCAAGGGCAATAAAAATAGGCTTTACGTTTGGGGAGTCTCTTGGACAACTCTCACCAACAGTTTCAAAGAGGCCTTCTCATACCTGCTGTTGGATAGTCTTTGGCTCTTAGAGACAACATTGTAAGCACAGATGAGAAAATTTCATTTAGACTATATACAGATACAGATATATCCATGTTGTTGTTTTTTGCTGGGTGGATAATTAATAGTATGATTCTTCACAACCTTTCCAGACATCCTTACTGTTATTTAACCTGCTTCCCTTCTCTTTCCTCCTGAATTAAAGACCCCCATTTTTCTCATTTCTCCCTTTAGATCTCATGTACCCTGCCATTCCCTATACTGTCCCCCACGCTAACGCCGCAGTGGTCTCTTTCTACTTTTCTGTCTTCTGTAGTTATTCAGGATGTATAAGCACATCTGAAGATTTGGAGTTGGGGCTTCAGATGAGATAGAGTGTGTGGCATTTGTGCTTCTGGGTCTGGATTACCTCACCCAATGTGACCTTCCTTGCTCTATCCATTTACTTGCAGAATTCGTGCCTGCATTTTTCTTTATAGCTCTATACTATTCCATAATATATATACACTACCTAGTCATCTGTGATGATTTGTGTATGCTTGGCCCAGGGAGTGGCACTATTAGGCGGTGTGACCTTGCTGGAGTAGGTGTGTCACTGTGGGCGTTGGCTTAAGGCACTCACTCTAGCTGTATGGAAGTCAGTCTTCCATTAGCAGCCTTCAGATGAAGATGCTGAACTCTCAGCTCTGCTTGCACCCTGCTTGCCTGGATGCTGCCATGCTCTTGCCTTGACAATAAAGGACTGGACCTCTGAAGCTGTAAATCAGCCCCAATTAAATGTTGACCTTGGTAAGACTTGCCATGGTCATGGTGTCTCATCACAGCAGTAAAACCCTAAGACACCATCTGTCAGGTGAAAGGTTTTTACTTTATTTGCATTCATCACCTCTTGTGACTAGAGCAGGAACAAGCACAGCTGAGCATGTGCCTGTGGAGTGTGGTGTGGAGAGTTTTGAGCACTGGCTGAAAGGTGGTGTAATTGGGCTATACACAGAGTAGCTGACCCAGTATGCAGTCCTGCTGACAGTGAAGGAGGAACCTCTTTTCTCCATGCTTCCTCCAGCGTTTGTTGTTGGATGTTTTGTTGATCTCAGCTATTCTGAGGCATAAGTTGCCCATTAAACTTTGGGAGAAAGAGTTTGGTACTCAAGGAATGGCAGTCATCCAACAGGAAAAGAGATGCATCCGGGAGTAGGATCGGTCGCCTCTTAAAATTACTTCATACCCTCGAGCACTAGGGACTAGGTGATGAGGGTCAAAGAGAAAACATCTTGGCCAGAATTCTTGTTCTTGAAAATAGATCTTAATTTTTTCAATTAAAAACTCATTTATTGTCCCAAGGAAAGATTTAGGGTCATCGGCCATCTCTATTTGATTTACCTATATGGTCACACTGGTTAAACGTGCTGTTTTTGTGTTTTGTTATTGTTTATTTTCCTTAAAACTTTAGTTTTAAGCCGGGCATGGTGGCACACGCCTTTAATCCCAGCAGAGGCAGGCGGATTTCTGAGTTCAAGGCCAGCCTGGTCTACAAAGTGAGTTCCAGGACAGCCAGGGCTACACAGAGAAACCCTGTCTCGAAAAACACACACACACACAAACAAACAAACAAGATTTTAGTTTTATTATGAGCCAAAAGGAAGCTGGGCCACGTTAACAACTTTAGTTTACATGAGCACTTGCTTATAAAAGCTAGTTTGGTACTAAGTACATTACATTTCTTTTTAAAGAAAAACATACTCACATGTAGATAGTTTTTAATATGAATAATCATTCATAAAATATACTCTCTTTTTTTTTTTTTTTTTTTTTTTTTTTCGAGATAGGGTTTCTCTGTGTAGCCCTGGATGTCCTGGAACTCACTTTGTAGACCAGGTTGGCCTCGAACTCAGAAATCTGCCTGCGTCTGACTCTCGAGTGCTGGGATTAAAGGCGTGTGCCACCATGCCCGGCTAAGATATATTCTTATAAACCAAGATTTTGAACATTATTGTTTGTTGAGATTATATTTCCTGTAATACTCATTGTAGAAAGGAAACTTAAAAACATAGATATTTTTAGTAATCATATATATCTATTAATTTGTGCATAGTTCAGCCTTAATTTTAAAAAGCTTACTTTTAGTAGTTTTGTATTAAGAGCTTTTTGAAAAAAAGGATGACTTTTATGTTATTGATTATATAAAGGCTATAAACATTTATGTAAATATATATTTAGAACCTACTTCAGAAGGGAATCCTCATCAAAATCTACATATACTACATTATATTGTAGCTTGATGAATTTTATGATCCTAATGAATGTTGCTTTGTGTAAATAATTAGCATTTTAAGGTTTTATGAAATATTTAACACTCAAATATGCCATTTTGATATGTTTTTAAGATTTATTTATTTTGTTTATTTGGATACAATGTAGCTGTCTTCATACACACCAGAAGAGGGCATCAGATCCCATTACAGATAGTTATGAGCCACCATGTGGTTGCTGGGAATTGAACTCAGGACCTCTGGAAGAGCAGTCAGTGCTCTTAACCGCTGAGCCATCTCTCCAGCTCTCCTCTCCCCATTTTAAATTTATTTATTTTTATTTATATGTTTGGTAGGTTTTAAGTTGTTTAAATTACTCAAATTTATATGGTAGTGTGTCTCTGTTAGGCCTTTTAATGTAAAATCACAATATTTTAAATTTACAAATTGCATGTACATTTTAAATTAGCATGACAAAAATAATATTTTTAGCATATAACATAATGAATCTTTAAGAAGAGAGAACTAGTGTGGTCACAGCTTGTTCAAAAAACGTTTTGACATAGAAACAGATTAAGAACAACCAAAACCATATAAAAACAATTATCGTAGAAACCCATGACACAATTATATGACATTAGGTATTCCCAGTTTAGAAAAAAAAGGTAAAAAGTATATACCTCCATCTCTGAAATGTGTGAAGGCTTAGAGTAAGGTTGAAGATCAAAAGTTGCAATCTGTCTCATAGCTACCATCTCCTCTGTCTGTCTCTGTCTCTGGCTATACAGCTGAGGGGAAGTAGTTTTTTCCCGTTGTGTCTCAGGCAGCTTTCTAGGAGGTAAGAGGCTGGCTTAGGAGGTATGAGAAATCAGGCTTTATGATGCGGTTTCCTAGGTAAGCCATGTGCTGTGACATTATGACCCAGGAGCAGAATATAGACAAGTCTAGAAAATAGCTATTTCCGGTGTGGGTGGCACTCAGACATTAGTGCATCTCTGTTCAGAAAAGCAGAAGCAAGGGAACACAGAAGCCACGTTTAACAAGGCGGGTCAGCCAAATGACGACAGGGAAACTCATGAACAAGATGAGCAAATTTCCAGGAGTGCAGACATAGCTTCATGCGGTCATCTTTGACAGCCCGAAGACTTCCCCAAAGCGTTAGGTGTCCTGACTCAGGCCAAACTGAGATTTTGGGCTTTAAGGCCAAGAGATTTCAGTATTAGTTTGTTTAGTAAAGAAATAAAAGTGTGGGGCTGGAGAGATGGCTCAGTGATTAAGAGCACTGACTGTTCTTCCAGAGGTTCTGGGTTCAATTCCCAGTAGCCACATGATGGCTCACAACCATCTGTAATGGGATTCAATGCCCTCTACTTATGGGTCTGAAGATAGCTACAGTGTACTCATATGCATAAGATGAATCTTTTTTTTAAAAAAACAAGTTTAAAAAAAGAAAGAAAGGTACTTTCGTGTAAGCACAGTAGTGAAGGGGGAAAGAAAGCTCCTTAAGAAAAACTGTAAGATACACAGGAATAAGCAAGGACGGGAAAGATGAGATAGTGACAGATTTATCATTTATCTTCTCATATGCTCTAAAATTTTAGGGTATTTTAACTCACATGTAGTTTTTAGAACTCTATTATTGTGAATTATTGATTTTATTTTATTTTTTTAGATAGTCTGCCTGTTTGTGAAATTTTTTTAAAATGTTGTATGAACTGGGGATTTGTTAAGCAAGGATGAGTCAGTTTTAAGATAGCACATTTTCGCTGCTGAGGGAAGTTGCCAGACAGTGAAGCCAGCCAGTTGTTTTTACTTAGATCCCATGTTTTCCCAAATACTTGCAAGTTGAAAGTCATTTCACAGCAAGGCAGGCTGGAGTAGCAGGAGGCAACTAATCTCCACACATGTCCTCCTTTTTTGGAAATCTGCTCCTGGTTATTTTCCCTCTTTTTTCTGAAAAGTTGCCTGTCTGCACATGTGTGTTTGGGGTTGGGTTTTTGTGCTGTTTTGGGATCACTTTTTCTCAATTTCAGTTCCTCTCACAGAGGCTCTCAGGGTTATTCTGTATGCTTATGGAAAAGAGGGCACTCAAGACACTAGTGGGGCAGTGATGGCACACACCTTTAATCCTTAATCCCAGCACTCGGAAGGCAGAAGCAGGTGGATTTCTGAGTTCCAGGCCAGCCTGGTCTACAGAGTGAGTTCCAGGACAGCCAGGGCTACACAGAGAAACGCTGTCTCGAAACCCGTCCCTCTCCCCCCACCCCCAAAAGACACTGGACAACCAGTCCTGTATGTGTCTTCCCAATAAGGTTCCTTCTGATGCAGTAAGAAACAGGGGTTAGAGAGATCCTCAGAGGCAGAAAAACACGAAGACATGGGATATCACTAGACAATAAAGATGGTGGACTTCCAAGATGGCTGCTGCATCTTCATCCTCCTGACAGGTGACAAAAGCTTGGCAGCTTAATAGCTAGTCGGTTTATATTTATTTATTTATTTATTTATTTATTTATTATATGTAAGTACACTGTAGCTGTCTTCAGACACTCCAGAAGAGGG
>NC_034609.1:50096831-50099232 GCF_900095145.1 Mus pahari
GTTAAGGATGGTTGTGAGCCACCATGTGGTTGCTGTGATTTGAACTCTGCACCTTTGGAAGAGCAGTCGGGTGCTCTTACCCACTGAGCCATCTCACCAGCCCCTGGTTTATATTTATTAAGTATTAAGGTTTTTATATCAAAGATTCAATTAGGGCTGGTGAAATGGCTTAGTGGATAAAGTCCTGCTCTTCTGAAGGTCCTGAGTTCAAATCCCAGCAACCATATGGTGGCTCACAACCACCTGTAATGAGATCTGATGCCCTCTTCTGGTGCATCTGAAGACAGCTACAGTATACTTATGTATAATAATAAATCTTTAGGCTGGAGCAAGTAGGGACTGAGTGAGCAGGGTTGACCAGAATGAGCAGAGGTCCTAAAATTCAACTCCCAATAATCACATGAAATCTCTCAACCATTTGTACAGCTACAGTGTACTCATATACATAAAATAAATAAATAAATCTTATCAACAACAACAAAAAAGTTCAATTATTTGTGAAGAATAGGAGGTGTTTGGTATCCTAAACTTGTTATTTTGATTTTAAAATGAATGGAAAGTTCTTTGGTCTTAACAATCCATATGTAGTATTTTTTTTCTTCAGAAACTATATTTTCAGAGTTCAGGAACACAGTGTTCTGCATGGCTCTAATTTTTTTTTTTTTTTAAAAAGGTGAATGTGAAAACCACAAGCAATTGAAAAGTCAAGTATCCTGGGGACATATTTAAAACTTTTAATTCTAATGAAATATATTTTATGTAAAATATACATAAGATGTGTTAACTTCTAGATTTTAATTTTTAAAGTGTTTTGTATAAATTCAAGTATCTGGGGAGGGGGTCTATTGTGTTTGCTGATTTTGGAGACATCTAAAGTACATCAAATTTTACTTCTGAAGTAGGAAACCTTACATAACACCCTAACTAGGCAACTTTATCTCTGTTCTGCTCATTCTTGCAACTATCCTTTCTGGTTTTGGGAGAAATGCTTGCTCTAAGGCAGAGATTGTCAACCTCTGGTCGCAACCCCATGGCTCCTTCACAGGGGTATATGTCAGATAACTTGCATATCAGGCATTTACATTATAATTTATAACAGCAGCAAAATTATAGTTATGAAGAAGCAATGAAAATAATTTTATGGTTGAGGGTCACCACAGCATGGGGAACTGTATTAAAGGGCCAAAGCATTAGGAAGGTTGAGAGCCACCGCTCTAAAGTGCTAATTATGATACAGACCCTCAGACTTGCAAACTCTCAGCTTTATCTTCATTACAGCCCTTAGTGAACTATTATTTTATCATGGCTGCTTCTTACTCGTTGGAAGAGCAGTAGATTTTATGGTCATGAGTGCATTTTTGCAAAGTAATCCCTCCAACCACAGATAATATGCACAACTCTAGTTATCTAACAGATCATACCAAACCTAATGGCTTAAAACACCTGAAGCATTTCACCTCAGTTCTAAGGCTCTTTAGTCTAGGAGGAGTTTAGGCAAGCGGCTTTGGCTTAGTCTTTCACAAGGTGGAATTCAAACTTTAACAATCACAGTGCAGTCTCTTACCTGGGTTGCTAAAATCCCTTCCCATGGTGAGATGGAAGCAGAGTGTAGTCCCTTTCCTAAGGTCTCAGTGACAAATGAGAGCACTAGTCCACCAAAGTTCAGTATGGGGAACCCATAAGTTTATTGGGCTTTCTTACAGAGTATAAATGAGGACTTACTAAGGAGTATGGGTGCTCAGAGATAAGGGTTTCCCTGTAGCCACCAAAGTGGCCCATGAGTGAAGGCCATGTAGAACTGAGCACTTTCTGGTTGACCACCATTATACAGAATACTCGGACTCTACTGGATACTAAGTGGACTGAATATTGAGTCACGGGAACTTCCTTACCCCCAAACCATCAGGTCAATGGGTAGTGGTGGACAAGTATGGGGAGAGAACCATACCTATGTGGCCTAAACTCATTCAGTGGGGTAGATAATCTTCTCCTCTGGAATATAATGTGTGCATCCTGCCCTCTGAGAGAACATTTTGGGGGTGTATCCCTACCAAAACACTCCCTACAGACTCCAATTTCAGAATTCTGACTGAGGCTATACACAGTGAAAGCTATTATGAAGGAGATAGAAAAGCAGAAGCCTGTGAAGTTACCTGAAGGTGGCAAATAGCAAATAATAAAGGCTGTTTGGGGGATCAATATGAAATTACAGAAACCATCCCTGGGCTGGAAAGGGTAGGAATACAGGAGCAACAGTACACCTCTTCCTTCATGGCCAAGAGCAAGGAGCATTAAGTCATGGCTCCAGAGAAAGGACACAGAGTCTGCATGGTGAGAACTAGCATGGGGAGGCACAGCTGCGTGAGAGGCACAGCTGCATGAGAGGTACAGCTGCATGAGA
>NC_034609.1:50099738-50119788 GCF_900095145.1 Mus pahari
GGCACAGCTGCGTGAGAGTCACAGCTGTATGAGAAATGAAGCTGCTTGAGAGGCACAGCTGCATGAGAGGCACAGCTGCATGAGAGGCACAGCTGTGTGAGAGGTACAGCTGCAAGAGAGGCACAGCTGCATGAGAGGTACAGCTGCATGAGAGGCACAGCTACAATGCGATGTGCAGCTGCATGAGAGGTACAGCTGCATGAGAGGTGCAGTTGCATGAAAGGTACAATTGCACAAGGGGTACAGCTACATGACAGGTGAGAAGTACAGTTGCATGAGAGGCACAGCTGCATGAGAGGCACAGCTGCATAAGAGGCGCAGCTACAATGAGAGGTGCAGCTGCATGAGAGGTTCAGAAGGAGCCTGGTGTCCTGGGAATGTGAGAAGCCAGCACCCTTCCCTCTTCTATTTGTAGACTTCTGAAAATTACTGTCTAATAACTGTTTTATATCTAATACTTCATCAATGACCACTTAAGCCTCCTAAGAATAACTGAACAGATCCACCACTTCTGAGCTGAGCTAGCTGAGGCACAGAAGACGCTTGTCAGTCTACAGGCAGCAGACAGGATTCGACCAGGCCTGATAGATTGTGCCTTTAATCACCTTGTTATACATACCTTTATTCAACCTACGTTAGAAGCTGGAATATGAATTATTCCCCTGGTGAAAAGGAACAGTGTAATGTATTCCTGACCACCTTTTATGTTTCTGTGGGTCATGCCATCATGCAAAGGTAGGTTCCACATAAAGGCTGGCTAGCTACACAGGCCAATTATCAGTCAATAACTGTCAGTGGGCGCTATCTGCGTGGATGCTGCCACAGGGTGTAAAAGCCATGGAAAAGATCAAACTGTTATTCTAAAACACGGAAAGGGCTGCTAATAGATTAGAAGAAACACCAAGATCAGGACAGGGCCTGTACTGAATGATACCAACTGAGGAGAATATAATAACCCGGAGCAGTGGTTCTCAACCTTCTAACGCTGCAACCCTTAAATACAGTTCCTTATGTGTGGTGACCCCCAGCTATAGAATTATTTTATTGCCACTTCATAACTGCAATTCTTGCTATGGTTATGAATTGTAATGTAAATATCTGTTTTCTGATGGTCTTGGGTGACCCCTGTGAAAGTGTCCTTCAACCCCCAAAGGGGTTGCAACCTATAGATCTAAACTTGAGACAGCAGGATGATGTATAACAAAGTGATCAGGCCATCTTTCATTATTGCCAGGGCCTCCGTTAAGTACTTAGATTTGCAGGGCATGCACCTATAATATTACTACTAGAAATGATGATTAATAAAAATATTTTCTGAGACAGGGTTTCTCTGTATTCTGGTTGTCCTGAAACGGGCTATGTAGACCAGGCTGGCCTGAACCTCCTGCCTCTGCCTCCCAAATGCTGGGATTAAGGGCATGTGCCAACCACTGCCTGGCCTTAAAAAATACTTTTAAAAAAAGTGATGCAGTTCAAGAGTAAGTATATATATTATTTGGGTCAAAAATTTAAAATGCCGAGGACATCTCGGACAAAATAAACTCACATGAAATGAAAATTAATTCGGTTGCAAAATCAGCTTTTATTGCAAGCAGCTAATGCTACAGGTTTATCTGTCATTTGGTAAATTGATGATAAGATTTGGTCAAGGAGACGAATACATTTCAAGAATTAGCAACAAAACTGCCCCTCCTCTAAGGATTACTGTGACTATGTGCCAAGGCCTTCTCACAGTCATGATGCTGGGGTGTCTCGTTTTTTTCCCAGCCCCACCTCTGCATCCTCAGGAGGCCAGCGGCACAGACTTGCCCCTCGCACCCTCCTGCAACTTTTAATGGCTCTGAGATTCGTTGAAGCCTGATCCGGCAACAGCGACAGCTCAACCCACAACACCTCCGCATTTGGGTTTAGTAGAATCAAAGGCTGTGTCCTTGATTAGCATGTCCCCAAAGTAGAACAGAGCTGGGCTGAAATTGCTGAGCCACAGCGCCCCCCCCCCCCTTTCCCCCTTGGTCTGGGAGCGCTCTCTGATCGATCACCTCCCCTTGCTATTCCAAATGGCCTGCCGGGTTGTCTTGGTAGCCGGCCTCTCCTCGCTCGATGCATTTTCACAAGCCAGAGCTCTGAACTAAGCACCGCATTTCATGGACTCGTGAACTCCTACAGAACTACCCAGGCGGGCGGTACGGCATCGGACAATCTTGCGGCCAACAATGGGCATCTTCAGGAAACGCCTACTTCAATAGAGTACCAATCAATGAGCAGACTTCCACTCTAGAGAACCAATTAGTCAGCAAGACCATTTTACTGAGGGGCCAATGAATTAGCAAGAGTTGCCAGGTGCTGTCACAGGAGGCAATGAAAAGGCTTTTAATTAAGAATAGCAAATCCAGCAAACCCCAGAGTTAGAACTGAAATTACCTTTAGGTATTCTAGATAGGTTACACTGGAAAATGGTAACATCACCACTTCCAGCCTCTAAGTGTCACTTGGGCACAAAAGTTCTCAGGAAGGACTTGTAACATCCTAGGATCCTGTCTCAAGGCTGAATAACTGGTTAGAATTCCAATGAGAGGTTAGACTGTTGCAGGTCCAGAACCTAATGATGGATTACTCTGGACGTCTTTAGACTTTTTAATAGTCATTTCTTACCTTCTTCTGTTCCTGCCCTTACAGTTTTGGGATCATTGTGTAAGTCATGTGGAATGCATAAAGCACTGGTTTTGCAACCAACCGAAAAGCTAACTGGTATCAGCATCACAGATCTATTACACATTTCCATTTTTGCTTTTAACCTACCACCTACTGAACATTTTAATCAACGTATCTGAGAGATACCTTGATTTATGACTCTCTTTGTTCTATTAGTGTATAAAGTTCACCAAATCTCATTGGAACACGGAATTTGCGGTAGTCTGTATTCCCAGGCCACAGTCACTCATGTTTGGCTTCAGAATAAGCTCTCTTTACCCACTTGGGGTGAGAGTTTTCAGTTTTGTGTTGACAGACAACTGGAGAGTTTTTATTTGTTCTTTTTGTTTTTTGTTGTTGTTGTTGTTTATTTCTTAGATGGGGTCTGGCTCTGTAGCTTTTTCTGGAATTGCATTGGGTAGGTAAGTCCTGGATGTGTGGCAACCCTCCTGCTTGATCCTTTGGAGTGCTGGGATTAAAGACCCAAGCAAAGAGCCTAGTTTAAGATAGGCTGGGCAGTGGTGGCGCACACCTTTAATCCCAGCACTTGGGAGGCAGAGGCAGGTGGATTTCTGAGTTCAAGGCCAGTCTGGTCTACAGAGTGAGTTCCAGGACAGCCAGGGCTATACAGAGAAACCCTGTCTCAAAAAAACAAAAAACAAAAAACAAAAAAAAAAGATCTTCATGTTAATGGACCAGGGTAGCAGAGGTTAAACATTTGCTTGCTCTTTCTTCTGAATACTGGAAGCAAAACCAGATTAAAATGAATCCAGATTCCCAACATTGCCCAAGTGATCAGTGTGATAGATAACACCTTTTGTCTTAGCCAGGGTTTCTGTTGCTTCGATGAAACAGCAGGACCAAAAAGCAAGTTGGGGAAGGAAGAGCTTGTGCCTGGATGGGCCTGGGACTGTTCTTAAGAACCAAGCCCCTAATGAATAAAGGAGCCAATCACTGGGCGAGTAGGTGGGACTTCTGGGTTGGAGACGAAAAGAGAGGAAGCCAGAGAGAGTTAGGTCTTTTTGGATGGGGATAGCATGAAAACAAGATGTTTCAGTCTGGTTTCGATGGTGGATCCATCAGGATTTGCCACCGAAAGATTTAGATTTAATAAGGCTTATGAGTTAGGATTTTCGTTGTTGCGTCTACTGATTGAGTTATCATTGTCTCTGAACTAAGTTTGTGTTGTGTTTTCCTTCATGCAGTGGCTCATCTGGGTTCAACAGAGGAAGGTACGGCAACAAAGCGTGGGTTTGCCTGAGGTGCACCACAAAGGCCGTAGAGGTTTTGATGCATAGGGCTGGTGTGGTAGTGACCTGCCAGTGGGAACTTTGCAAGCTGGGTGGAGCTGTTTCAGGAGATCCGGGCCAGAGAGTCTCCATGAGATAAAAACAGGTCAGCTATCACCCACCAGTGCATGGCAGGCTAGGCTGCCGGAACAGAGGCACAAGCACGGGAATGTGCTAGTTCGATTTTTAAAAATGTTTCCTGAAACAGGCTTGTCCTTATATATTGCTGTTATCAAAGGAAGTCAGGACAGGAACTCAGACAGACCAGGGACCTGGAGGCTGGAGTTTATATAGAGGCCATGGAGGGGTGCTGTTTACGGCTAGCTCCCATGACTAGATCCAAATGTTTTCTTCTAGAACCCAGTACCACTAACCAAGGCATGGTCCTACCCACAGTGGGCTGGGCCCTCCTCGTCAATCGCTATTTAAGAAAATGCCTCCCAGGGTTATCTACAGCCCAGTCTTACGGAAGCATTTTCTCAAATGCTGCTCTCTCCTCTCTGATGACTTTAGCTTGTGTCAAGATGATATAAACCTATCCAGGACTCCTTGGATTGTTAAAGGACCTTACTGACAGTGGTGGTTTGAATAGGTTTGGACCAATAGACTCAAGTGTTTGAATGCTTGGCCTACAGGGACTGGCACCATCAGGAGGTGTGGCCTTGCCGGAGGAAGTGTGGTGTGGGCTTCGAGGTTTCCTATACTCAAGCTATGCCCAGTGTGGAATCAGAGCCGCCTCCTGGCTGCCTATGGAAGACACTTCTCTTTTCTGCCTGCTGATCAGGATGTAGAACTCTCTCATCAACTCTTTCAGCACCATGTCTGCCGGCACACTACCATGCTTCCCTCCATGATGATAATAAACTAAAACTCTGAAAACTGTAAGCTAGCCCCAATTAAATGTTTTCCTTTATAAGAGTTGTCCTGGTCATGGTGTCTCTTCACAGCAATAAACCCCAAACTAAGACACGGACCATTTTAATCCTGGTTACACTTCCCTAGTGGGTGCTGAAGACCAGTTGAGGATCCAGTTCTCAGTGGTCACTTGGGCTTTAGGGAGACCTCTGGCTCCTCTAGTCTGTCTTTTACCAGTCAGCCTATAAGGCTCTGCTTGTGTTTCACGTTACAGGTGCTACCTCATTTGCACAGCATGTTCTAAGGACTGTTAAGTTTTATTGTAGACTACTGCATCAACTCTCTCCTTTCTTTTTTTTTTAAAGGTTTATTTATTATGTATATGTAAGCACACTGTAGCTGCCTTCAGACACACCAGTACAGGGCATCAGATGTCATTACGGATGGTTGTGAGCCATCATGTGGTTGCTGGGATTTGAACTCAGGACCTTCGGAAGAACAATCAGTGCTCTTAACCACTGAGCCATCTCTCCAGCCCCAACTCTCTCCTTTCAACATCATCTCTTTGGTTAGCCTGGAAGAAACTAGCACGATCTATATCCCCAAACCTCTAACATTGGTTAGGGTGACCTCTTAGAGGAGGCAATGATAAACTAGGAGTTAGAGAGATCCCCTGATAGGCAGACACATAAGGAGAGGGGCCACGACCAGATGATAACGTGAACTTCCAAGATGGCTGCTTCTCACTCTCCTGGCCTGAAACAAAAGCTTTGCAACTTAAAACAGAGGCCCAGTGGGCATTTTCTCCAGCCTGTGTAGGGCTCCCTGCCTGTGGTCCTATCTGACAAGGTCAAGGTCACACTGGGATGTGTTTATTCCAAACTTATGGCCCTATCAGTTTCCCTGTCTTTGTTCAAACTGGCCAGTGCTAAACTGGGGGAGGAAGACCCCACCTCAAAGGCTCTGAGAACTCCCAGTTCTCCAGGAGAGACTGGGTTTCAGCTTCTCAGGTCCCTCACTGTTCTGCAGAGGTCTTTCTCTCTGTGCCTCACCCCTAATAAAAGCCCCACTTTACCGATTGATTCTGTCTGCTGTAGAACTGATTCTGTCTACTGCCTTTTGCTCTGTCTGACTCAATATTTTTCCTGCCTTTTAATTCTTTAACTGGAAGAGAAAACCCAGCTGCAAGCCCTGTACAGTGACAAATCAATGGACTTACAATAAGTTATTAATCAACTCTTGGTAGCAGTTATAAGTAATGGCTACTAAAGCTTTACAAAAACAACATCAAACTATCATAGACATAGACTCAAAAATTTGAATCTCCTTTGGTTGTTTAAAATTTGTTGATGTTGTGCTGCAAGCTTTTCCTAGAACAGACAATTGTCCCACTATCGTATCTAACACTTATCTCTCTTTTCCCCCCAAGTTCATGTCTATCATAGAATTCCCAATAACTCCCAAGAACAAGTCATAATTGAACAAGATCATTTATTACTCAAGAACTAAACACACAGAAAGGGGAGAACAAGGTACTAACTCTTTAGGAGCCAAGGCAACTTTTACTTTAAAATATAAACATTGCTTCTCTTAGTTTATCTTCTTTGACAACTGTCTTAACTAGGGTTCTACTGCTGTGAAGAGACACTATTTACTTTGGGCTGTCTTACAGATTCAGAGGTTCAGTCCACTATCATCAAGTTGGGAGTATGGCAGCATCCAGGCAGGCATGGGGTTGGAGTTGCTGAGAGTTCTGCTTCTTGATCGGAAGGCAAATAGAAGACTGCTTCCAGGAAGCTAGGATGAGGGTCTTAAAGCCCACACCCACAATGACACACCTACTCCAACAAGGTCACACTTCCTAATAATGCCACTCCAAGGATATTCAAACCTTTACAGCAACCTTTAAAAAGAAAAATCACAAGAAAGAAAAAGGTTTTAGCAAATCTCATGGCTTTATCTAAACTTCCTTGAGGACCTAGCCAAGGTCTGGGTCCAGGTCCCTCATAACTCAGTCTAACTAGGCTTTCTCCAGAGTCCAACAGAGCTGAAAAAGTGGTGCTACAATGTCTCGGCATTATAGAAGCAACATGGTAACAGAAGAGTAACCTTTTTTTCCCCCTGAATTTCAGCCTCATCTCCCTTTTATTCTCTATCTAAATGCCCTCTATTACATTATCATCCTGTCTCCCAGTGCAGTTCTTAGACAAGTCCATGCCTGGATTCCTGTTAATATGACTCAGCAGAGGCATGGAAGATATGCTTGAAAAACAACTTAACAGTGATCTTGAATATGTGTGCAGAAATTCACTGGAACCATTGCTGTAGTATTAGGCTGCCACAGTCATTACTGCCAGGACAGCAACAGCCTTAATTCAGTGCATACAAACTACAGTGTGTGGGGTTTCTTCGACCACCATGGCCAGGAGAGTAACAATCCTCTAAGGAGCTGGTGTTGGTTCAAATTTTGGGAGTCTGACCCTGGATAGTTTTTTGGGGGGACATTTTTAAGGCTCAAAAAATTTGGTTAAAACTTTCCTGGTGACAATCAACTCAATCCCAAGTGCACAATAAAACACAAAGTAAGCTTAATGGAGATCAGACCTGACTACATCGAAACTCGTTGTAAAGTACATGTGGCACCTTCCCATGAGGAAGGTATACTGGCTGGTTTTGTGTGTCAACCTGACACAAACTGGAGTTATCACAGAGAAAGGAACCTCCCTAGAGGAAATGCCTCCATGAGATCCAGCTGTAAGGCATTTTCACAAAGCAGGGAGGGCCCAGCTCATTGTGGTTGGAACCAGCCCTGGTCTGGTAGTCCAGGGAAAGAAAGCAAGCTGAGCAAGCAAGCCGGTAAGCAGCACCCCTCCATGGCCTCTGCATCAGCTTCTGCCTCCAGGTTCCTGCCCTGCTTGAGTTCCAGTCCTGACTTCCTGTGGTGATGAACAGCAATGTGGAAGTGTAAGCTGAATAAACCCTTTCCTCCCAAACCTCCTTGGTCATGATGTTTTGTGTGGGATTACAAACCTTGACCTAGATTGAACTTAATAAAACTCAGATGTGACTACATTAAAACTCGTTGTAAAGTGCGTGTGGCACCTTCCATAAAGATGGGCTCTATAGATTGATCTAGCAAACCAAGCTTTCGAGAAGGGTCTTGAGGAGGATCCAGTGTAGTCTCCCACCACATATGGTGTAAACTTCATCAACATATTAATCACATCTGCTTCCAGCCTTCTGGGTGGATAACAGGTTATGTATGACTCCCTTCCTTTGAAGGAACAACCCTGTGGGTTAACATTCCAGGTTCTCTAGGGCCAGGACCTCTCTCTGTGCCTCCCACACTATAGCAACTGTAAATTCCTATTTTTCAAAATTAGCACTTTAAAATGGTGTTTGATAATTAGCTGGCTCGACCTTCCTGATTGGTTTTCAGGATTAAACCTGAACATACAGTTGTTTATAGGAATAGCCACTCTGTCTAGCACTTCCCTGCAGTCCTATGGTGCCAGGCTGACCCAGAGCTCAGACAGCCACTTGCTTCTGCCTGCCAAGTGTGGGGATTAAAGGTGTGCACCACCACACTCATCTCCTTGTATGTGGTTTCTAAAGGACAACCTAGAATACAGTGGTGCAAGTTCTGGCTACCCCTAAGGCATACCCACCATTTCTTTCTCTGTAATCACATCTATTGATTCTTCTTCTACAAGACAAAAAAGGAGGAACTGTGGCAAACCATTATAATAAAAAGATCTTTTATGTTTTAGGAGATGAAGTTTTGTTGGACCTCAAGGCTAGAGTTAATACGCCTTGGTGTCACTTAATGGCACTACACTGTTGTGTATGTAGTCTGCTTGTTTAACCTCCTCAGAAGAGAAAACTGTAACAATCACCCTTGCTTGCATTGGATTTCCTGCATAATCAACTTTTACAACTTAAGCCATTGCATAGCTGTAATCTTAAGTTATGTACTTTTCAATACCTCTGACCCAAGATTAGTACACGTGTGTTTGTGTATGTGTGATGATAACCACTTTCTGGAACAGAAAATAGGCTGAAAGGAGTATCTATAAAACAAATATAAATGTTAAAGACAACATGTGGATGTCTCTGGTAAACCATGTCAGTATTACTGTTACTGGGTCAGTTGGGGGTCATTTGGAGCCAATTCTGAGATAACCAACCCATGCCTGGATTCCTGATACTACAACTCAGTCGGTGGTATAACCCCTAGTTTCTCTCATTCCTTCCCATTAGAGGCTTTATGTGATGTTTAATGAGAGAGAGAGGGAGAGGGAGGGGGAGGGGGAGGGGTAAAGGGAGAGGGAGAGGGAGGGAGGGAGGCAGACACACACAGGGACAGACGGGAAAAGATTCACCAGACAGCCTGCAGGCAGACATAGATTCAACAGACAGACAGGGATAACAGAAGACACAGAGAGAGGAGAATTCAAATTTGGACTCTCTCCAGGTTAAATAAACATCAAGGGGAAGTGCTTTGTTTTCTGTCATCAGTGCTGCACCTCAGCATTATCAATGACACTGATCTTAATCATGAATGCTTTCAAACTAACACACTAATCTTACCCTAAACTCACCTACCCCTTTGCCAACTCTAATCCTTACCCAGGTTTTAAATGTAGCCCTAAAGTTAATCCTAACTCTAACTTTGATCCATGTCCTAACTCTAATCACAACCCCAAATTAAACCTATACCTACTCCTAAACTAAAATTTTAAACCTAGCCATAATGCTAACCCTAATCCTAACACTAAAGCCTAATCTTAGACCAATGTTTAACCCTAACCCCAGTCCTAACCTAATCCTGACCAAAGGCAATCCTCATCTATAAACCTAAATCAAACCTTCACTATGGTGGTTTCAATAGGAATGGCCCCCGTTGACTCACGTGTTTGAATGCTTGGCCAGTAGGGAATTGCACTATAAGGAGGCGTGGCCTTGTTAGCGGAATTGTGTCACAGTGGGGATAGGCTTTGAGGTCTTATATGCTCAAGCTACACCTAGTGTGTCTCATTTCTCCTTCCTGTTGCCTGTGGATCAAGATGCAAAATTCTCAGCCCCTTCTCTGGTTCCTCGCCTGCCTGCATGCTGCCATGCTCCCACCATGACAATAATGAACTAAACCTCTGAACTGTAAACCATCCTCAATTAAATGTTGTCCTTTGTAAGAGTTGTCATGGTCATGGTGTCTCTTTACATCTATAAAACCCTAAGACAGAAGTTGGTTCCAGGGAGAGGAATATTGTTGTGATAGGTTTAACCAAGCTTTTGTTTGGAGGAATGTAGACTTTGGGACATTGGATTAGAAAATCAGTTGAAACTTTAAGTGGGCTTAATGGGTCCTCCTAGTAGGAACATGGAAGACTGTGATGCTGAGGGTGAACTATGAACTATGGGGGGGTCTGACTCAAGAGCTTTCAGATGAGAAGGATGTTAGTATGTGGCCTGGAGATGGTCCCTGTGATATTTGGCAAAGAATATGTTTTTTTGTTTGTTTTTTGTGCCTTTATTCAACAAGACTGCCTGAGGCTAAACTGAAGAGTTTTGGATTAATTCCATTGGCAGGGGAAATCTCATAACAGCCTAGTATTGACTCTGTCATGCGGTTATTAGTGTTCACTCTTACGAAGATCTATAATGAAAAGGGTCGTGGCTGGAGAGATGGCTCAGTGGTTAAGAGCACTGATTGCCCTTCCAGAGGTCCTGAGTTCAATTCCCAGCAACCACATGGTGGCTCACAACCATCTGCAATGGGGTCCAATGCATTCTTCTGGTGTGTGTCTGAAGACAGCTACAGTGTACTCATATAAATAAATAAAAATAAATCTTTTTTTTTAAAAAAAAGGCCAAAAATAGCTAGTTGTTTAAAAAAAGAAAGAAAAGAAAAGGAGCAAGCTGAGCAAGAAGGATTACAAAATGAACAATTTGAGGAGAAAAGGGCACAGGTCAGTGGCTGGAGCTAAGCCCCTTGTTCAAGGAAATAAACTGACTAAAGAAAAACCTGATGTTAAGTGAAAAAAAGGGAGTGGTGACCTCAGGGCCAGACTCCACCCAGCTAAGCGTCCAACTTGTGAAAAGGAATTAAGGAAAAGTGAAAAGGAATTAAGGAAAAGTTTAGGGCCAGGTGTGGTAGTGCACACCTTTAATCCCAGCACTTGAAAGGCAGGTGCTGGCAGATCTCTGAGTTTGAGGCCAGTCTGGACTCAAAGAGAACAAGTTTCAGGACATCCAAGCTTAGGCAATGAAGGAAACCATTAAAAACAGAAAGCTGGTGAAGATGTAATCGAACAAGGGAGCCATGCACCAGTCCCAGCAAGCAGCAGAACTTGGCAGCCTTGGCCACAGGGTTCTGGCTTTAGAGGCAAGAATGAAGAAAAGAGTTATGGAATCTCCTCTGACAGAGAAAGCTGCTGAGGCAGGGATGTCCCTACATGTTGGTCCAGAGAGGCCATCGTGTGAGGCTGTGAAGGTGAAGCCTGGCTTGCCTTGGAGACTTCAAATGTTGGGGACTCCAGACCTTCAAGATACCTGCCAAGCAGAGCTACTAACTAACAGGGTGTAGAACCAGCCCTCGACAAAGAAACGTGTTGAGGTCAACAAAGATGAAAGGAGTTGGAGATCTGAACATCATTTTGACATCAGACTTAGAGATGCAGACTTTGGAGTTTGCCCAGCTGGTTTTCAGTCTTGCTTTGGTCCAGTGTTTCCTCACTCTGCTTTCTTTTGGAATGGCATCATATAGCCCCTGACATTGTAATGTTGGAAGCATGTGCTCTGGCTTTTCATTTTGATTTTACAGGGGATTATAGTTAAAGGAGTGCATGATTCTCATAAGAGACTTTGAACATGTAAGTGAGTTTGAGACTCTGAGAAACTATGGGGACTTTTGAAGTTGGACTGAACGCATTTCTGTATTGTAGTATGGCTACAAGCCTATGGGGACCAGGGAGTGGAATGTGGTGGTCTGAATAGGAATGTCTTCCATAGACTTGTGTGTTTGAGTTCTTGGCCTATAGGGTGTGACACTATTGGGAGGCCTCCTTGGAATAGGTATGACCTTGTTGGTAGAAGTATGTCACTATAGGGGTGGGCTTTGAGGTCTCCTATGCTCAAGCTACATCCAGTGTGACACAAAGGGTCCTGATGCTTGCAGATCAAGATGTAGAACTCTGGGCTACTCCAGCACCATGCCTGCTTGTACGCTGCCATGCCTCCTGCCATGATAATAATGGACTAAACCTCTGAAATTGTAAACCAGCCCCAATAATGCTTTCCTTTATAAAAATTTCCATGGTCATGGTGTTTCTTCACAGCAATAAAACCCTAAGACACCCACATTAACTATAAATCTGACACCAACTTTTCTCATATCCGTAAAGCTAATTCAAAGCCTAATACTGAGTCTTACAGAAGATAAAACCCTAACCCTACTCCTAAACCTAATTTTAATGCCAACACTAACATTAATACTAGACTTTATCCTAAACCTAACTCTAAACATAACATTACTGACCACATGCCATAACTTAACTCTAACAGAAGTTCTGGCCCTGACTCCATTCTTAACCCTAAACCTAAGTATAATCCTGAAACTAACTTGTCTTAGTTAGGGTTTGTATCACTGTGAAGAGACATCGTGACCATGGCAACTCTTATAAAGGACAATATTTAAGAGGGAACTGAGACATGCTTCCTCCATTAAGGCCACACCTGTCCCCCCAAAGCCACACCTACTAGCCACTCCCTATGAGCCTACGGGAGCCTCTTCGTTAACTCCACTGTAGTGTGAATTTTGGTCTCTTTGAAAAACAGAACTATTATACGAATATGTTTCTGTCTTAATCTCAGGTGTGGGATATGGGGTTGCTTCAGACTGTCCCCAGAAACTGATTTGCCTCATGCTCTAACAGAGGCATGGTTTTGCCAGCTGCAGTTAATTTCTACAGGTATGTGATGTTTGGAATTCTGGGGACTTTTCAGAAGGTATATAAATGCTAGGGTGGGGGTTGCTGTTGTTGATTGGTTGCTGTTGGTTGCAGTTTGTGAAGTACTCATGAAGAAGAAACAACAGGAAGAAATTTAATACCCTGAGGGCAAAGATCAATCTTTCCTCAAGTTTGAAGGACAACATGCCTAATCTGCAGAAAGTAGACTGAACTGACATCAACCCTTTCCCCTCTAACCTTTTGTGATGGTTTATATATGCTTAACGGTTTATATATGCTTAACCCAGGGAGTGGCACTATTAGAAGGTGTAACCCTCTTGGAATAGTGTGGCCTTCTTGGAGTAGGTGTGTCACTGTGGGTGTGTGCTTTAAGACCCTCATTCTAGCTGCCTGGAAGCCAGTATTCTGCTAGCAGCCTTCAGATGAAGATGTAGGACTCTCAGCTCCTCCAGCACCATGCCTGCCTGGATGCTGCCATGTTCCTGCCTTGATGATAATGGACTAAACCTCTGAACCTGTAAGCCAGCCCCAATGAAATATTGTCCTTATAATAGTTGCCTTTGTCTGTTCACAGCAGTAAAACCCTAACTAAGACGCCCTTTTTTTTCCTCTCCTATTTAGTGTCAGGGGGTTGAAAGTGTGGAGAACAGTACAATAAAGAAGAACCCACAAAGTAGCAAAAGACAAGCTACAAACAACTTCGAAACTCTAATCCCGGAACAAGTCTTAATCCTATCCAAGGTCTGGCCCAAACATTAACATTGACCATATCCCTAACTCCAATCCTAACCCTGGTTCTAAACTTACTCCTAGCTATAACCAAAAATCCTAGTCATAACTTGACTTATACTATAGCTTTAGCTTTAACTCTAATACAGGCCCAGTACTAAATTAATCCTTCCCCTACCTCTAATCCTAAACCTACCATGCCCCTTGCCTTTATAAATAACCCTAACCATAGCCTTAGCCCTACCATTAAATCTAGCCTTAAACCTAATTCTAGACTTAGACACAACTCCAACCCTAAGGGACAGTGGACTGTGCCAGGAAACTTGGTAAGACTGAGCAGGTTGGAAGCCCCGGGAACCTCTGAGAGGACAGCAGGAGCTTCACCTGCTCCAGATGAGGCCCCTGTCACACGACTACACTCCCCACATAGGAACGTGACCTATGGTCACATAGATCAGAACAGAGTTCTCCAAGCTAATGAGCTATCTAGAGGCCCTGAGGATTTAGCCAATAAATTTCTCTTCCCAGACATTCCTTCCTGCAAAAGGTATTTAATCTCTGGTCCACCTCAAGGAAGTGGTATGCATCCATTTTCCATGATAAACATGGACTGTCTCTTTCATCATAGAAAGCATGGAGAAAGCCTTCATCTACAGAGGCTTGATGCTTAATCCTCATTCAGAAGGCCCCTCTGGGCTCCCGAACTCACCACCACTGAGCTAAGCTAGAGTTCCCCATTCCCTGGACCCCGTGCTTGTCCCCAGCTTGGGGGCCTCCTTAGTTTTCGACTTCTTCTCAACTCCCAGCAGTATCTGGATGTCCAGGAGTCTGCGAACCCTGGCCCCTGGCCTTGACCCAGGCCTATGGACTCCAACTTCTTTGTGTGGCTTCCAGAGGTGGCTTCCTTGTGCCTGTTTATAAGGGAAACTCAGCTTCGGCCTCCCACATCTTATGCTGCATCTTCCCACCCCTTGAGCTGTGTCTCAGTGCTTCGCTTGAGCCCAGCACCTGACTGCACTGCGGGGGTAAATGCAGTCTGGCACTTCACGTTCCACCCACCTCAGTGGTGTTCCCCCACCCCAGCGGGAAGGCGAGACACAGATCCACACAACCCTACTCCCCAAACCTCTCCCTAGTACGAATCATAACTCTAAGAGTAGGACCATCCTGAGCTGTAACCTAGCACTAGCTATAAAATTAAACTAAATGTAACCCTTTCCATAACTAGCCACAGTCTATGCCATAACTTACAATCTAGTCAGGGCTTTAAACTTTAGCACTGATCCCAACCTAACCCTGTGGTTCTCAACCTCTAATGGTCAAATGTGACCCTTTAATACAGTTCCTCATGCTGTGATGACCCCCAACCACAAAATTGTTTTCACTGCTACTTCATAACTATAATTTTGCTACTGTTATGAATTATAATACAGATATCTGATAATGCAGACTAGGGTGTTCAACCTCCTAGGTTAAGAGCCTCTGTCCTAGACAAAAGCCTAACTCTAATCCTGCCCAAACTCTAATTCTTACCCTCATACATACTCTTACACCAAACCGAAAGCCTAACCCTATCTAAGTTTGAACACTATCCCAAGCCCTAAACCTAACCTTAACCTAGTGTCTTAGTTAGGGTTTCCATTGCTGTAAAGAGGCACCGTGACCAAGGCAGCTCTTATAAAAGACAACATTTAATTGGGGCCAGCTTACAGGTTCTGAGGTTCAGTCCATTATCATCATGGTGGGAAGAATGGCAGCATCCAGGCAGGCAGGGTACTGGAGGAGCTGAGAGTTCTGTCTTGCTTTGAAGGCAAACAGGAGAAGACTATCTTCCAAGTAGCTAGGAGGAGGATCTCAAAGCCCACCCCCCAAGTGGGCTTCCTCCAACAAGGCCACACCTACTTCAACAAGGCCACACCTTCTAATTATGCTACTCCCTAGGCCAAGCATCACACCTAGTGTTAGTCAATGTTAGTATTAACTTAGACCCATTCTTTTTGTTGTTGTTGTTGTTTTATTTTGGTTTTTTTGTTTTGTTTTGTTTTTCGAGACAGGGTTTCTCTGTGTAGCCCTGGCTGTCCTGGAACTCACTCTGTAGACCAGGTTGGCCTTGAACTCAGAAATCTGCCTGCCTCTGCCTTCCAAGTGCTGGGATTAAAGGCATGTGCCACCATACCTGGCAACTTAGACCCATTCTTAACTGTAACTCTACAACTAACCCTGTCCTTAATCCTAGCCCTATATCTATCGACACTTAACCAGAAACCTAATCCTAAAACTAGGTCTATTCTAAACCCTAACCATAAACCAGATGAAACCCTAGTTCTACCCACCATACAATACATAAACTTAACCTATCCAGAAACCTGTAACAATTTCTAACCACAAACCCAGTCCTAACCTGACCTATTCACGTGCCCTAAAAATGTTCCTAGCTCTAACCCTAAATTTAACCTTTGTTTTATTATATTTTTATTTTTTTATTTATTTTATTTTATTTTTTGGTTTTTCGAGACAGGGTTTCTCTGTATAGCTCTGGCTGTCCTGGAACTCACTTGGTAGACCAGGCTGGCCTCGAACTCAGAAATCCGCCTGCCTCTGCCTCCCGAGTGCTGGGATTATTATTTTTTTTTTTTTTAAAGATTTGTTTATTTCATGAGTACACTGTAGCTGTCTTCAGACACACCAGAAGAGGGCATCAGATGCCATTAAAGTTGGTTGTGAACCACCATGTGGTTGCTGGGAATTGAACTCAGGACCTCTGGAAGAGCAGTCAATGGTCTTAACTAGTGAGCCACCTCTCCAGCCCCTAACCTTTGTTTTTAAAGTTAACCTTAACATTAGCAAAACCTCCAACCTTTCCCTAGACTTTACCATAAATTTAATCCCAACTATTGTCCCTAGTTCAAACATAACTCATAGCTGAAGAACTGCATGAAGCTCTCCAACAATAGTCATATGCCTAGGTCAGACCCCAGGCCTAGCCCTAAACTAACATCGCTCCAGACCTAACCCCAAAGCTAGCATTAAATCAAACCCTGACCCTAACCCCAATATTAGACCTAATCCTAGCTGTAACATAAACCTTGGCACCATCCTAATAGTAACTCTGGCTCTCCTAGTTAAGGTCTCTATTGCTCTGATGAAACACCACGATTAAAACCAGCTTAGGGATGAAAGGGTTTATTTGGCTTACACGTTCATATCACTGTTCGTCACCAAAGGAAATCAGGACAGGAACTCAAGCAGGGCAGGAACTTGGAGGCAAGAGCTGATGCAGAGGCCATGGCGGGATGCTGCTTACTGGCTTGCTTCTTATGAATTGCTCAGCCTAGAGTGCAGGACCACCAGCCTAGGGATGGTACCACCCACCATGACCTGGGCCCTCTCCCACTGATCATTAATTGAGAAAATGCCTTACAGCTGGATCTCATGGGGGCATTTTCTCAACTGAGATTCCTTCCTCTCTGATTACTCTGACTTGGCCAAGTTGACACACAAAACCAGTTAGTACACTAACCTTGTCCTTAACACTAAACCTACCTATAACTAGCACTAGCCTTAATGGTATCTCAAGCTCAAGACTTAACCATAATTCTAAACCATAACATAAACCTAACCCTGATTCTAACCCTAAACGAAGACCTAGTACTAACCTTAACCCCATCCCTAAACCTAGTACTGATATAGAAGAATAAATCTAGCATTATGTCTAAGCTGAGCTTGAGCAGTCACTGTAAGCTTAAATTTATACCTAACCCTACCACTAACCCCAAACCCATCCAGAGGACACACCTTAAACTTAACCCAGACCCAATTCTAATACTAGTGCTAATGTGAATCCTATTCCTAAAGCTAGCTCTAACTCTGAAATAGTCTTAGAATGATCTCTATCTCTATCTCTAACTCTGACTTTAGTGCTAACTCTAACCCTAAGCCCAACTTTAGGGCTAATTATAATCTTAGCCCTAATCTATACCCTTTACCCTAGATAATCCCTTAACATTAACTTAAGACCCTAATCTTTTTGTTTTGTTTGTTTTTTGGTTTTTGTTTTGGTTTTTGTTTTGTTTTGGTTTTTTTGTTTGTTTGTTTGTTTGTTTGTTTTGAGACAGGGTTTCTCTGTATAGCCCTGGCTATCCTGGAACTCACTCTGTAGACCAGGCTGGCCTTGAACTCAGAAATCCACCTGCCTCTGCCTCTCAAGTGCTGGGATTAATGGCGTGCGCCACCACTGCCCAGCTAAGCCCCTAATCTAACAAAAGGCCTGGATAACACTAACCCAACACTAGCCTTAAGCTAGCCCTAACCCTAATTTTAAACCTAATTTAGCCCCTGCCCCTTAACATGGTTCTTATGTTAGCCTAAACCCTAACTATATCACAAGCCCTAAAGTAATCATATCTTTACTTCTACTCCTAAAAATAACTCTTTCTCTAAAGATTAATCTATGGACAACCCTAACCCTATACTTAAACGTAACACTAAACAAAATTTAGCCCTAAAACTAAACCTAGACCATCCCATAAGCCTAACCCTGGACCAATCCTAACCCCAACTACAGCCCTAACCTAGCTCTAAAACTAACCCTGACCCTAAACCTAGCATCATTCCTAACCTTAACCTAATCACTAACCTAACTAACTTGACTTAAACCCTAAACTTAATTCTAATCCTGACCCCCAAGTCTAGGTCATGCCACAACACTATACAGGTCTTGAACTTAAACTTAACCCTAGCCCAAGCTCTACCCCTTGCCTGAAACTTAAAATTAACCCTAGACCTGACTCTAAACCACTTGTTCTCAACCTTTCACAGGGGTCACCCAATACCATCAGAAAAGACAGATACTTACATTACCATTCATAACAGTAACAAAATTGCAGTTATAAAGTAGTAACGGAAATAACTATGGTCGGGGCTCACCACAGCATGAGGAACTGTATTTAAGAGTCGCAGCACTAGGCTTGTTGCAAGTCTAAACCTATCTGTAGTCCCACACCTAACCACAGCACTGACCCAAACTTTAACCATAGACACAGAACTCCAGCCCCACCCATAAACTTAACCTTAATCTTAGCTCTGTTCCTAATCCTAGCCCCAGACCTAACCCTAAATCAAACTGCAACTCTGACCCTAACCCTAGCACTACCCCAACCCCAACCCATGCAATTACAACGACACTCTCCAAGCCAGAATCCTAACCCTCTCCCTAAAATTGCTGCTACCCACAGCTCTAAACCTTACCCTAGCCTGACAGACAGGTTTGCGCGATTTACTTTTTTGAAAATGACATGCGCTCCCTTCCCCTTCCGTCCCCCGCTCCCAAATCCACATAAATCTCTCTATTATTCTCTCGGTGAAACATGAGATTTACAGCCGTAGCATTTATGCAATTTGAAACTACCTTGATTTCTGTGTATAACTGGTACGACCTGCTTCACCGGTGTGGAGTGAAGATTGATTCAGAATGCTTTACCCTTCAAGTCGGAACTGGCTCCAGTTTCCACTTGCCAGATTTCTAGGGGCCCCCTTTCTTGTCTTGGTCTCTCCTCCTCCTATCAAAGAGCCCAAGTGCTTGGCAGCATTAACTGAGGTGGAAGAAGCCGTTCCTCCTCCTCCTGTTGTCTCTGTTTTTGTTTCTGTTTTGTTTTGTTTGAGATAGGGCTTCATATAAACCAGGCTGGCCCCCAACTCCACATAGCCAATGACAGCATCTCATCATCCTGGTATTTTTGACCAGAGTGAGCTCACAGGCCAAATCGGATCTTTACCCTGTCTTAAACTGCTCCTGTGTCCTGTGGTATTGAATAGGCACTGCTGATGGGTCCTGGTTTCCCGCCCCGCCCTGCCCCGCCCTGCCTCTCCCCGCCCAACCCTGCCTTGGGTTGTTCCAGAGGACAGTTTGAAGCCTCCAGTGCTTCCTCCCCAGAACGACAACCTGGTCAGCAAGGAAATAAAGACACGTTCGTATATTTGTATGTGTGTGGTTTAGGAGTACTTTCTTTTCCTTATTTTATTTTTGGTTTTTCAAGTCAAGGTTTCTCTGTGTAGCCTTGACTGTCCTGGAACTCACTCACAGCACATCAGGCTGGCCTCAAACTCAGAGCTCTACCCGCCTTTGACTGCAGAGTGTTAGATGTAAAGGAGTGTGCCAAACCAGGCCCAACTTCTTTTTAATCGGACAAAAATGGCATGTGCTCCCAAATAACTGAGGCCTTTCATTTCTGTAAACAAGAATGGTGCAGAGGAGATGGCTCAGTGGTTAGGAGCACAAGCTGCTTTTATAGAGGACTCAGATTTAGCTTCCATCACTTATAAGAAGGGTTACAACTGCCTGTAGCTCCAGTTCTAGGGTACCCAACAACCTCTCCTGTCCTCTTTAGACACCAAGCAGACACTCATACACACAGATAAAAGTAAAATAATGATAAATACAATCTTTTAAAAATTAATTAAAGGAAACATTTAGACATGTAGAAACATTTTAGATAGAAGAAGAAGAAGAAGGAGAAG